>NC_142253.1:6005000-6272500 GCF_052056855.1 Sturnus vulgaris
ATGGATTCAAAGGTCTATCTGTCTCTGCTTTATTATTGCTATTTATTGCCTCAGTGTTTGTTTGGCAGAAGGTTTTTGTGTTTAATACCAGCCCTGCTGCCCATTGCCAGGAAATTTAGAACCTGTGAGTGATTTCAAAGGCCATCTGACTCCAGAGCTTCCAGCAGGATTTATGTTTCTGCTGGTGCAGTGTTACAGTGTCATAAGCTTTTTATTTGTTCTTATTATATCATGGGCATCTGCAGACTGTTGAGTCCAGTTTTCTTCAGCTGTTTATGTGCAAATACGTCTCTGATCTTGTGAAAGGAGGTCATTCATTATTTCCCCTGACTGCTGCTCCAAGGAAAAGCTTCCCCCCCGAAATAAGTCATTAAAAGAAAATGAATTAGTTGTGCCAAAACTGATGGCTACAAAATACATATGACTCCACTGTTCGTGTAAAGGCTGGAAAAAGCTCTTGGTTATTTGGAGTATATTCCTGATTCAGTGTCTGGTCAGGTTTTATTCTGGTAAATCTGGCTTGCTGTCTGCAGTTCAGCTGGCAGTGGAACTTGGGGTGTGCTGCCAGGGCTGCAGTGGGATCCCTGAAAGGCTTAATTTCATTTCAAATTATTGTAAACAATCATTTATTAAACTCCTACTCCGTTTCCTGCCGGGCCAAAACAGTAGCAAGTTCCTTTCCAAGATGACTTCTGAAATTTTGACTTTTGGTGGAATCCCAAGGTTGCAGTGTGCAAGACTTGGGGTCTGGTCCTTTTGCTTGCAAATGACTTAGAAATTCTGAGTCAGGGCTTACTGTTTAAACCCATTTCTGTCTGTTTTCAAAGTAAATATGTTTATTAATGCTGTGTGATTTGAACAGCTGCCAAATGTAACAGAAAATAACTAGGTTTAATTTTTTTAAGTGCTTTTCTGGAGATCTTGATTTTTTTACTTTCTGATACTTCTTTCTTTTTTGTTTTCTAAAAAAAGAATGTTTTGCTGGTATGATATGTAATCCATCAGGGGAAAAGAGACACATTTTCTAGGAACTGGTCTGTGTGGGGGTATGTGGTGGGTGCTGGGTCACTGTGGGATGAAGCAATGCAGTTGTGACATGGCCAATCCTGACCCTTTATTTGTGCTTAAAGCTTTAGTACGTTCTTTCTAAGGATATGATGCATCCAAATAAAGCACATTTCTGTGCCACTAATAAAAGGTCTGTAACAGAGTTCAGATCAGAGTGATAAAAATCCACTTTTATTCCTCCCCCAAGTTTTAGCCATGTCTTTCAAATGTCATCTGGAAGGTGATGTCATTATCTGTATCTGCTTGTTGTTGTGCCTTGGACAGGCAAGTGAGATTTGTGTGGGAAAGCAATATCCTATACAAGGTAATAAAGCTGAATGACTCTCTTAGCTTTTGCTAATGCTTCTGCAGAAATGATGGATACAACTCCTGAGTCCTGGGCTGACAGCACTGTGGAGTGTGTGCCACACTGGCAGTGTAATCTGTCTTCCCATTTCATCTAGTATACATTTGCTTATCCAAATATTACTTTGTTATTTTTATAGCTGTCACTTGCAATTCGGCTCAGAATAGCAAATGTCAGAAAAGAGTTACAAAGAGCACCAGCACTTTTTGTGGTGTATTTGTTTGATGGCCCCTCCATGTAACTATTTGAAAGGGGAAATATGGAACAGTGGAATGATTTTGTGAGGGCAGTCAAGGATTTCTGTTTTTTTTTTTTCATCCTAGGCATCCCTAGCAGGTAGCAAAGATGACAAGTCTTGTCCTGCAGAGATCCTTTTTTGTGTCTCAATGTGTGTTTTTACCCTAGTACTGATCCTTCTTTGTGCAAGCATTTCCAGCATGGCAGGGATGGAGGGGAGGCTCTGTTGAGCCCAGCTCCAGCTGGTCTGGAGGCACAGCCTGCTCTCATATTTTGAGGCACCAGTCCAAGCAGTTCTCCACTGTGGCCTTAAGGCAGCATTCCTGGAAATCTCTCTTCTGGATCTTTCACCAAATGTTTTAGATGGGACTTTTTGAAAAAACTGTTTATATTATCTTTGTAAGGAAAGGTAGTTGTTCTGAATATTTCTCATGTAGTCATCTTGCTCCCTGAGAAGGTTCTCTTGAAAATGAGCCCTGCTGTGCTTCACTGCCAGAATGATGTCATCTGGAACCTTATCTGTGAATTTTGGACATGTTCTTGTTGTTGGAAAGAGCACTGGTGTTGATTCAGATATACTGCTGGGTTTTCTAGTAGGCAGATTAAAGGAGCACTGTGGTATCAATTGATGCTCCATGTTCTGCTGTGAGTAGTTGTGTAGTAATGATTTGTAGCTTGTAACTGCACATCTTAGCATGGATACAGATGTGTAATGCTAATTCTTGAACACACTGAGATGGTTCTTTTGAGATCAGCATTATTTCAGTTTTCTTGGCAGGCTCTGGAATAGATAGGGCGTTTGCATATTTTTCTTGAAGTCAGTGGACTGTTGGCATGGCATTTGGAAGTGTTTGAGGCTGGGAAGGAGTTTTATAAAATCTTCAGGAATCCTTCAGTTGTGGTGAGGAGCTGTTGGGAAAACAGGGTGGTCTGGTGGGAGGGAATGTCCAGGCATTGCCTCCAAGGTGGTCTTAGCAGGTTGTCCCTGTGGAAGGATGATAATGGTAGCAGCTGATTTCTTTGAGCTTAGCTTGGGAAATGGCTATTTCTATAAAACCTTGGCCTACAAAATGCAAGTTTTGTTCTCATTGTTGCCCATTGCTATGAAAGCTGTTTTGATGTGTTGCTCCATTTCTGGGATCATTCAAAAGGACCATCCAAAAGCAAAAGTTTCCAGCTTGGTTGTGTGATTTGCACAGCCAGAGGTGCCATCTCAAGGTCAAGAGCTGGAGTGGTTGTGAGATGATCTTTGTCTCTGGGGCTGTAGGGAAGGACTCTGGGGAACCTGATAGTAATTTCAGTACTTTTGTTATTATTTTTTTTCCTCTCTTCTTTCCCCACAGTGCAATCTGGCTATTAGTATTTGTGAAAGTTTAATAAAAACCAAAATAAATATGGATTATTTCACTTTGCTTCCTCTGTAATTGCCAGCCCATATCTCCCTCCATTATCCTTTCATCTTCTTTTCAGACTGGCTAATAGTTGCTTAGTGATTACATTTAATGGTGTGAGAGCCTTTTAGTTTGGATGCCCTGCTTTTCCTCCCCTCTTGCTTATAGAGATGTTTACATTTTTAGCCAGAGCTATGATATGTCTCCTGTATAATTGCAGGGAAAGCAACAGTTCACATTCCTAGATGGGCATCCTGAATTTATTTTGATAGCATTCTAATGTCTTTCCCACACTCAGTTCACCCTGTAGAGTTTCTTGATTAGTTCAGCTAACTGTTCCACTTTCCATAGATTTATTTCTTTGCAGTGAACTGCATATTTTAGCCTGTCTAGTGTGGTCCTTAGGGCCACAGAAATTCACAGTAAGCAGGCTGATGTGGAGGAAACTATGACAAAGGAATATTTCACCGGGGTATGCTTCATGTAGCTGGGGTCTGTGGAGTCACTGGGATGCTCTCCTTGCCCAGGTGCAGCTGGTGCTTGGAGGGCTTTGCCCGTGAAGGTGCCTCAGTGCTGGAGCAAAGCAAATGCTGCCTAAAGCTCTGTGGTGTTGGCTGACTGACCATGCTTGGACAGTGTGCGAGTGTCATTTAAAAATTATCCACTTCATTAGTGTTATTGGTGAGAATGACCAGGATGGAGCTTATCCAGGGAGAGGGGCTGGGCTTCCCTCTCACCTGTGTGGCTGCTGGGGAAGGAGTGGCCCTGAGCATCCTGACTGTGCCAGCACATCCCTGGCTGTGGTCAGGGGAGAGGGCTCAGCACAGCTCTGAGAGCTTGGGCTCATCCCTGAGCTGCTCCACTTGTGAGGTGGGAGAAGGGGATGGTGTGAACACACAAAGCATAAAGCAGCCACCTCTGGGGTGAGAGCTGCAGTCTTGTTTTTTCAGGAAAAACGTGCTGTGCAGTACAAGGCGAGTGAGAGGCTGAAGCCCTGTAAGTGTTTAATCCCCCTGTCTCTCAGGGCTTTTATCTGTCTGTTTATCTCCTGTTCTGGCACCAAGAAATTTGGAAACTTCAGGAAGAATGTCCAGTCTTAGTCTTTGATGTAGCAGCATCGCTGACTCATCATCACTTAAGCCTTTGTTAGGGAGTGAGGAATTTTTGCTTTTTGTTGAAGAGCCAGGAGCCGTCTATTTTCATCACTGAGTTTGCAATCCTAGCAGTTGGAATGAAGCAAAATTCAAAGCTTTGGAGAAGTGGCTGGGGGTGTGTGGAATGAGTAATGATCCAATATGAGGCCTCAGCAGGGTGAAAAATGTAAAACTAGCATCTCTTCTGCTGTTGGGCTTTTTTTAAGATAAATTCACTCGCAATGAGAAGTATTTTAAACGTTGCTGCTGTTGCTGATAGAAACAGGCCATTAAATTGCTACAGTCAACATTCCTTTGGGTCCTGGTCATAAGCCAAGCTGCCAACTATTTGTAAATTTACTGACAGTTAGTAAGCAGAATACAATATTTAAACTGTCAGAAAACTAATATTCGCTCGTTTCAGGGAAACATAGCTCTGTTTCTCTTGGGCTCTGGCTTTTCACAGTGTTTGGTTAGTGCTGTTATTTTCTGCTTCTCTGAACTCCCAGACTGACCCAGGAAAAAGCAGCGAGGAGATGAAGAAGAGGCTGCCTGCCCCCCCTTCCCTGTGCACCGTGTTCTTATCATCCTTTACAATATCCCAGTCCTTTTTGGCAGAGATGCTCCAGATTGCAGCCAAATTCCTGGGCTCCCAGGGCCAGAGTTCTCAGTCTTGCCATGGCTTGCAATAGATGCTGTTCCATCTGAGTGAGCTGTAAATATGAAGACAGACGTTCACAAGTGCTGGCTATAAATGCATGGTGGCTTCCTGGGGTGCACCCTCAGAGATAGTGGAAAGCAGCTTGAGAGAGCCTAGAAAATACTTTGAACTTATTTATCATACTACTAAAATGTTGTGGGAAAAATGACAGAATCATTTGTTTGCTGCTTGCTGTTGAAATGCAGGCCTGGTATGAATTACCCATGCAAAGAGAGCTGTCTGTTGTGAGCCAGCATTGCTTGGAGAAATCTGCTTTTCTTTACTGTACAGCAGAGTTATGGGTTTACCCTGTTGTGGACTTTCATCTGAGATAGCTTTTTTGTGTAACTACCTATGTGGGCATTCATAAAATATGAATCCAGGTGGGTTTTCCCTGGGCTGAGCAGTAACTCTCCTGTCCCATCAGAAGAATGAGGAGCTGAGCTGTTTGCAGGGGTGGACCTCTCACAGCATGGCAATCCTGCCCTTCCAGTGCCTTGCTGAGGGACAGAGTATTATTTGCTTTTGAGAAGTGACAATTTCACTGGGCACTGTAGGCTGTGCCCTTGATAAAGCCAGGAGGATGAGTTTGAATGTACTGCTGTGGTGACTAGATTACAGGCAACAGCAAAATAAGACATGTACTGCTTTTTTGGTGCTGTTTAATTTAGAGAAGTCTTTTTTTCAGACCTCAGGAAAGGATTATGCCAAGCCTGAAATGTTGGGACCAGGAGGGGAAAGGGCACAAGAGCTGCTCCTTGCAGAGCAGTGGGTGATCCCAGCACTGCCAGACACCTGGGCTCCAGTTCTTGATTTCAGCTGGGTGCTGCAGAGCTGGATCCTTTCCCCTTGCATGCCAGAGGAGCAAGGATGCCTCTCTCTATCCTGCTGGTTTTGTCAGAATTTTTTCCCTGAAAACAAGGAGCTTTCCTCCTCTAAAGCAGCATTCTCCCCTGAGCAGTCTTGGCTTGGATGAATCATTGTGTTCATTGAAGAAATGTGTTGTAACTCGCTTGCATTCCCCACTGTCTCTGCTCCTGGGGCACCAAGTGTGTGGGAAAGCCGTGCTCTTCATTTCCACCATCACCTCTGAAGTTTGGCCCAGCCAAAAGTTATAAGAAATTGGTAGGTGTTGTGTGATCTACAGTATCCTTGAGCTACAGCTGACATTACCTGGGCTTGGAGAGGCCACTTGTGTGTACTGTTACAGCTCAAGTGCAAATAAATATAATATTTATCACCATGTGCTGTCAGCGTGTTAGAAATTAAGCCCAGAGCCTGCTATACCAATAAGTGTTTTACCAATCATTAGAGCATTTGTCAACATTATGGGCTGAAGTCTGGCAGTAATAAATGCGTGGTGCTCCTGCTAGAGCAAATGGCTTTTCCAAGGAGAGGTGTATTTAATGAAGAATGAACAGCACAAGCTGTAAAAGGAGCAAGATCAGTGATTTTTACTAAATGGTTGTAAATGGCACAAAGCAAGGCTGTGGAGTGGTGTCCTCAAGGGTGCCCTGGAGGGAGCTGGGCTGGGCACCTCCACTCTTTGGAGGATGCACTGAAGAAAGAGATGCATTGAAATGAAGAAAAAGAAGGCAAGCAACTGGCTGCTGGCACTGCTTGCAGGGCTGGGAGTCAGGAGCCAGCCTGGTTTGTGCTGGCAGCACCTGGGGGGAAGAAGCCTCATCACTGGGAGAGGTGCTGAGCCAGGAATTTCAGCTCCCACCTGCACGGGGGATAATCCTGCTCAGGGATAATGGGGTGGGCTCCCAGCCACAGCGAGGGGATGGGTGTTCAGTGGTGGCTTTAGAAAAGAGGGAGCTACAAAGGCTGTTCTTCCCTCCCTCTCCCTCCGGCTGGAACTGCACAGCTTGACTTTTGGTTTCTGCTCCCTTTATTTCAAAAGGGCAGTTTTGATGTGTGCTCAGCTTGCCAGATGGTGGTGTGCAAAAAAAAAAAGGCCTGAAAGCATGAGGGAGGAGGGAGAAGCATGTCCCTGCCTGGGACCTGGGGAAACCTGACTTTTGAAATTGCTGTCAGCTGCTGGAGAACCAGAGGGTGTAGTCTGGACTATGGAAATTGGGATTGTGGTATTCATTAACAACATTTCCATCCTACTACAGCTGGTGAGGCTTTGATATATGGGGATTTTACCAACTTTTTTTTCTCTTTTTATTAGCCCTGTGCATGAACTGTCATGTGAGAAGTGACTGTCATTTAATTCTGTGTGTGTGAGAGGATTTCTCTCCCCTTGTGCAAACATCCTTCTTTTCCACAGAGGAACATGTTTGCCTGTTTTTTTTTCCCTCAATAGTATGTGGCAGATAAAGGTAGTATAAAAAAAGCAATGCCATTAGTTGAGATTCAGAAGGTATTTTCATCTACTGGGTGGGGAAGGAAGGACAAGATGTGGTGAATCTTTTCTGGCTCCATTTGCACATTGCTGAGCAGCACTGGAGTGGGACATGCAGGGCTGCTGTAGGACAATGGTGCTGAAACCATTTAGAGGAAGTTGCATTATCAAAATACCAGGAGAGGGAAGAAATGGAGCCCCGAGTCCATTTGTTTGCAAGACAGTGTGAAGTAACAAAGCTGTTGGATTTAAAATTAACTTAATCTAGTGTTTGTTTCCTGAAGGAAAAGTTGATGCATTGTCTCCCTAACAAATAGCTCATGTTATTTGTGAAGCTTGACACCTGCTACAAATCAGACTGTTTGACTTGTATGAATGACAGTGTTGCCTATCACTGTGCCAGCAAGATTAAAGGATGATTTTTCAAATGGTTCAAAAGCATCTATTTTTCATTGTGTTTTCCTTATTGTGAATATTCCACTTGTACCCAAAACATTACTGAAATAGACTCTGTTACCACTGCTTAGAAGTAAATACAATAAATAGTAATATCTGTTATCTACATTGTTGTCTATAGTGTGTAAATATATCTAGTATATTTATCTATGAACACTATATATATATATTTACATTTAAAATAAAGTAGCCCTAGTCAACACAGAATAGAAAGATTATGCCTGTGCAGGTACCAGACATCATGGTTACTTTGTTAATTCATGTCTATTAGCTACAAGTCAAAACTCCACTGGAATAACCTTGAGACCTTAAAGCAAAGGTGTCCAGAGGTAAAGTTACACCATCTGTGTCAGAAATGGTTCTTTTCCTTCTCTTCTGTGCCTCATCCCTCCTACAGTGAGATACTTAAGGTCTTAAGGCTTAATAACGATTCTGGATCACATCTGTCTTTCACAAATGTAGTTCTAAAAATATTTATTATTCCCTCTAGAGAAGAACTTTCAAGTCAAGGTTCAGAAGATCCTCTGTTACTGCCCTATGCATATGTTTAATTTATAAAATCTTGCGTAGTTAAGGTGTTTTTTCAGCTCTAGGTCAGGGGAACTGTTGGATCATCAGCTTGACCTGAGTCACTCAAGCCATTGGATCCCACTCAGCAGTTCCTGGCATTCAGCTGCAGCAGCAGAGCACTGGGAATGTGGCTGTCCTTCTCACCTAGCTGAGCTTCATAGCTTGTTTTTTATCCTAAGAGGATTTTTTTTTCCATTTTGAGATCTGGCTGCAAAGCTCGTGTTTCCCGAGTCTGCTCTGGAAGATTACAAGAGTACTTTGTTGGGCAAAGCATCTCTGCTCTTGTGTAAAACAGCAGCATGAGAAGGAGGGGGGACACCTTGCCTGGATCAGCCTCTCTGGGTGACCTTGTAGGACTTGCACACAGGGTGTGTAAGAACAGGTTTCACTGCTACAAAAGCAGTGTCAGGCAGGGAATTTCCATCTGAGGTGAGATTGCACATCCCAGTGCATCAGCTCGGAGCTCTGATTCACCCCGTATGGAAAATGGTAATTGGGATTCCTCTGTCAGAAATTTGAATTTCAGCCTTGCAGTGATTCTCAGGAAGCGGCAGGCACAAAACTTCATCACCATCACCTTGGGGAAGGGAGGCAAAGGCAGTCCAAAGCAGACTTTGCTTCTCGGCAGTGATGAGGTCAGGTTTCCACAGCACCAGTGCTGTGTGTGGTGATGCCTTTTAACTGTGCAGCTGAAAGGGTGATGCAACCCCTAAGTGTTGTGCCAAAAAACGCAGTGTGTCAAAAGAGATGACCGTTGGCAGTGTCTAAAGAGAAGAAAGTTGATTTTTTAAATTTATTTTTTTTAACCTGGCTGAGGAGCTGGTCTGGGAGGGGCTGCAGCATGATAGGACTGAGTTCTGAGCAGCTCCTGGCAAACCCAAGTGAATGAGCTTCAATTAAGTTAGAGAGGGGAAGAGATCATCCATATCCTTTCTGTAGAGGTGCTCCCAATTTATGAAGGAAAGCACTGATTTTAGATTTTTTTCCCTCTGTGGCCAACTGTGCTGCCTTAAATACGTTTGCAGTCCCCTTTAATTAAAGGGTGTCTGTCAGCCTTTCTCAAGTTTTCTGTTATCATAAGCAGCACAGTAATGAGTACCTGGAGAGAGCACCAAATACCTTTTGGTGCTAAATGAGCTTTGCAATCTGCACTTTAGCTGAAACATTTTAATACCACCCAGGTGTTGCAATGACAGTGCATTCCAACTATTCTAGAGGCTTTGCACAACTTGTTTTCACCATGTCCTGATCCTTGTCTACCCTCATCCCATTTCAGATACTAACTTTGGAGCTACTGTTAAGGTCAGTTTCAAAATCTCAGGATTTTAATAGTTTTTAACCATGGTGACCACACAGAAAGGCATAAAAGATCTGCCTGAAGGAAACTGCTTGGTCTTTTTTACTATGTGCATATAAAAATAGGCTAACTTTTTGTAGTGTAAAAGTCTGAAGGTTTTGGGTTGCTTTTTTTTTAAGCATGGGTTTGAACCAAGCGTTGATGACCGTGGCATCGTTTAGGAGAAAGTGTTTCATGTTTTTCAAGTGTGTGCATGTGGTTTTGTACGTGCCTGGCTGCCTGCCTGGGGTTGCAAACTATAGCAGTGCTGCTTCATAGTGTAAAAAAAAAAAAAAAATAAAAAAAGTCTTAGAGGTCTTGTCACTGAGCTCTTTGTTTGCATAGGGAAACATCTGTCTGAGATTTAATGTGTGGTTCGTAACACTGTTGTTAGAGAGCTGTAAATCCTTCCCACTCCTTCTCCAGGGATTTGATCATTGTGTTTTTCCTCTCTTCCTAATCAAACTGCTCTAGTTGAGCGTTGTAATTAGTATGTATTAATTTATTGAGTGTCACTGGTTGTAGTAATACGCGATAATAACATGACAAGATTTTATTAGTTCTATAATAAAATGGTTAAATATTGTCACTTTAAATAACATTAAAATAGAGCTTTCATATGTTGTTTTTTTATTATCAATTCATTATGATCAACTAATTGCGCTTGTTTGCATTGACACCCTTCATTCCTGCAAATACAAGCTGTTTAAAGATTTAATTCTCATTTTAACTTGTTCTTAGGCAATTGGAGGAGGGGAAGGGGAAGGATCTTGGGCAGAGTTGTATGCACTAGGTGGGTGACATATGAAAATAAATTGTGTTTTCTGCTACTTACTTCATTGGTTTGGACACAAAATGAGGCATGAATTTTCTCCTCCTAAACTGACAGCATGCTTTTTAAAGCATGAAGTTGTCATCTCACTTTGTTTGTTACCTCACCAGCACCTCCAGCTTGGCAATTTTCATGGATTGCAGTTCAATTTAAATTCCTGGTCCAAGTGTTGGATAAAACCAGTGCTTCACATCAGTAACTATTATCTGGACCACGCATGAGGGTGTTTTTGCAGGATGGGTTGACATGTTGGGTGTTATCTCCTTTAGCATTCTTGTCTGATCTATACCAGCTTGTTTCAACAAAGTTCTGTGAAATTCCCCCAGAAGGGAATTTGGGACGTGGGCTCAGAGACACCAAACCCTTTATGGGCTGGTGGAGCCTGTCTTTGGAGAACTGTGGAAGGAAAGGACCTGTCCATTTTGGCTTGAGTGCCCACTGTTCACCTCTGGGCGTATTTTGACCCCTCTCATCTTGGATCCATGTGGATTTTCTGGAAGATTAGACAAGATCTTTGTCTGTGGTCAATGCTGAGGGTGTCAAAAGTCACTAGCTATTTCTTGTGACAGTTGTTTGGGAAATTTTGGAGCAGTAGCCAAGATAGCAGATTTCTTCCCATGGTGCAGAGGTCCAAGGGCCACTGGTGACAGGACAGCCAGAGATGCTGCAGTGCACATTGAGCCTGGCTGGGACTGTGTGTGTACTTCTGCAGGCTTCTAGGGTAAAATACCTTGCAGAACTCAGCCTGAGATGAGGAGGAAGCAGGAAAGGAAGAAAGGTCAGGAGGCACCATTAATTCTTTCCTTCTTGTTGGACTCCCTGCAGATCCCAAAATGTTTGAGCTCAAAGGCAAGGTGAGCCTGTGTGGGGGAACAGCTCCAGATTTAAAGAAGGAAGAGTTGGTGGCTTGGTCTGGGAGTGCTCAGGGAAGAATGGGAGAAGATGAAAGGAGTGTTTTCTACTGTGACCTGAATATTTGTCAAGTGTAAAATCTTCACAGCTCGGAGCTGAGTGTTTTGGCTCTATCTGCAAGGTGTTCTCCAAACGTGTCAGTGTGTCTGCTTGGAGGCATCTGTGCTGCTCTCCTGGAGAGTGCTGCCAGTCTTTCAACAGAGCACTTGCCATGGGCTGCTGTGTAATAAAGCAGACTGGGAGGTACAAGTAGTGAATTTTCCTTCTGAATAAGCACATTTTCCCTGCCTCTTCTAGGAGCACACTTAATGCTACTATAAAATGCGTAAACCTAATAAATGTCACCTCTGTGGATGGATTTGGTGTTTGGTGGGGTTTTTTTTCCAGATTGTGTGCTGGCCCCTCCCGAGCTCTTGTTCCATAAATCAGGGAGTAATGAGTTGTGTTACTGTCAGGGGTATCATCTTGCAGTTTGGCAGTGGCTGTGGTCTAACAAATGGTCCCAGTGTGGCAGAGCCCATTTGAAGAGAGCAGAAGGTAGGCTTGTACAGAAATTTTGCCAGCAACATCCATCAGCAATTTCATCTCTCTCTTATGTCTTTATTATTTTTTTCTGGTGTTATGTTTGCTTTGTGTTTTCAGGAGCCAGATTGCTCCGATTTCTAGGGAGAAATAAAAACCACCAAAGATTGGTCAGAAAGCTTTTACAAATCACTGGGAACTCTGGAGTGTGTTGGTCAGCCCTCTGGGCTGTGTCTAATTGCTGTCTCCCTGCTACCATGGGAAATTTACGGTGATTACTCTGTTCTTTAAAAGAATGAAACTTTTGCCAGACTATTTTGTAGATAGCAAAATGTCATCTGTTTACAGCTGTAGTGTTATGGCTGCTGTTTGCTCAGACAGGGAGGGATGATTTAACTTCAGATGCAAAGTGTGGTGGCATTGGGGGAGTTCAAGGCCAAGGCTTCCTACATTTTTGCATGTTTCCCTTCTGTATATACAGACTAGTTTCTTTAGAGCAGCAACAATAGCAATGACTATTTGGTATAAGAAGGGAAGTGAAATGAGTTTTGAAGTTGGAGTGGTATTGAGGAAAGGCAGAGATAAGGAAGAGAAACTTAAATGAGCTGTGGCATCACACATTTGGAAACGTGATAAGGACTACAGTTTATCAGAGACTACCTTTCCCTGGAATTAAGCAAGCAATCCAACATAAAAGCAATTATTTCTGTACCCAAGAGTTTGACCATCTCATTTTTCATTTTCATGGGATCTTCCAAGTAATCACGCCTAATGACATATCTGCAAACCCAGGGCAGTACATTGCTGCAAAACTCTGAATCCAAACTTTAATTATAAGAAGAATACTTCCTTCCTTTGGAGGGACTATTTTTCTGCCTGCAGGAAATGAAAAGGAAATTATTTCACTTTTGTATACAGGAATTCAAATGTCAATTTTCTGATGTAATGGGAAAGATTTCAGGTGGGATTTAGTGTTTCTGGCTCGAGGCTCTGGTGTGGAAAATGTTGTCTTTGCCTGTTAAAGCCCTCTTGGCCATGAATCTGAAGTTCTTCATTGTATGGAACCTGTCTTACTGGTAAGGACATGGTGTGTGCTCTGAGGGGAGGAATTAAGCTTTTAGTCATGCTTTGCCCTGTCTTACTTATCAATTGCAACATGAAGCACAAAGTTAAGTTAAAACAAACACAGCTCTTTGCTGAGAATCAAAACATGAACCAGTGCCTGGGATTTTGTGTCTGTGTTTATGAATGGTCAGATTCAGTATTCACATGTATTTCAGATATCACTATTGCCTTACCAGGTGCCACAAACACAGCAACATCTGGGTGACACCAGTGTGTGAAATGACAGTGTGTGTATGCAGGGCTTGCCCATGAATTTAGCCTAGGCTTTAGTGACCTGTTAGTAGATGCAGTTTTATTACCAGATTTTGTGTTTTCTGAGGATTAAGTGGCACTTGGAGCATGTCAGTTTAGTCAACTGATGCTTTTGTTAATCGTGCTTTCCTGAAGCAGCGTGGTCTGAAGGGGGACAGAACTGGCACTTACTTATGTGTAGAAAACTTGGGAGCATTGACTATGTGAAATATATGTAAACTCAAAAAAAAAATACAACCCACCTCCTTTTTCTGTACATGTAACATCTCTAAGTTCAGGGTTACTACAATAAGCAAGAGATTAAAGCCAGTAGGAGCTTGGAATGGATTTGGTTTGTGTTTGCAGTTGGCTCATGTCTTGACTCCCTACACTAGGGAGTGGAGCATGGAGCCAGCTGGGCAGGAGCTAAAGCCAAGCTCTGGGCTGGGACTGTGTGCTTTGAAACTCTAGACTGAAGGATGTGAGGGTTTACTCAATGAGAGTGTGCAGGATGGAAAAGCCCTGAGACACAGCTTGGGATCTTGTGGCAAAAACAGAGCTTTCCCTGTGGGGAAACATGCACTTCCAGCCCTGCTCCTGCCCACTGGCCCATCAAGGAATCCTAGAGACCTGTTGGAGTGCTGTAGATCCTGAGTTTTCCAGAATTATGTGGATAACCAAGTTTCTGAAATTCGGATCTTTTGTGTCGTGGTAGCTGACAGTCAACCATATTGCCTGTATATAATTTAATTGCCAGCATATGGGCCATTTGTCTGACCACAAAACCTTTCACTCACATGCTTTAAATTTTTAAAGGCTTGTTATCAGCAGAAATATCACACAGAAGGGTTTCTTCTTTTGCAGCCACTTAGCTGTATGGCACAGCAAGAGAGTGGCAGGGGTGTGCCAGCAGCACTTTGGCTGTGAGTGGAGTGTTTGGGGCAGGGAGCACAGGCTGGTGGGCTCCCCTGGGGGAGTAATCAGTCTGTGACTATTAGCCATGTTTGCCTGGGAGGAGAGGAGGAGCTGGGCACAGGGAAGCTGCAATCCTTTGCACATCTTTGTCAGAGACCCTGGTGCTGCGTGGCTGTGGTTGGGTCGTGCAGTGCACTCAAGTATTCAGATCACTTCTTAGGAGTGACACGTGGCATTCTTACAGGTAGTAAATTATTGTGTCTGTTAGACAAAATGTCATTTTGTCATCTCTTCCCAGCTTCATTTGTGTATAGAAGTGCCACCATGGTGTGGTACCTTCTGGTCTCATCTATTAATAGTGTTCTCCTGTTGTCTGTGTGAGTCTTCTGGAGGAGAGGCTTCTTAATATTTTGTAAGACTATGGAAATGTGACTGTGAAAGCACTTGAAAGCACTTATGACTTCTCTCCAAATGATTAGATTTCAAATTAACAATGTCCTTAACAGCAAAAACATGTACTGTCTTGAATTATGAACAAGATGAAATGCATCACACCCTCAGCATTAGGTAACTAAAGACAAACTGCTATTCTTTTATACAAAGCACTTGAAGTTCATAACTTTGTCAGTCAAAACCATTATATTTTCAAATCTGCTATCTGTTTAAAAACTGTCTGGGCTGCAAAAGAAACGTTATCTGCTTGAGCTGCTAAGTTGTTGCTTCTGGTGAAGGATGAAGATATATCTTGGTGCTGCATTAGCTGCTGTGTGAAAGATTCTTCTTTTGCAAGTTTGAGATACAAAACTGCAAGAGACCTGTGGTCATTTCTTCAGACCCTACGTGCCAGGAGGGAACATGTCTTATATAATACTTTCAGAGAGTTTAATGACATAATTTTCCTTTTCTTGGCTCAGATGTTCCAAACCTCACTGGCTTGGTGTTAAAAGCCTTCATAAGGAGCCTTTTCCTGTGCCACTGTGGGCAGGTGGGCACAGTGGTGTCCAAAGCACCTGATGGTTCACAGAGAATGGCATTGGAGTGAGTGCTCAGGAAAATGCCAGAGGCTGCTCATGCTTTATATCTTCTCTTTTTATAAAGATGGTTTTCTAGTGAATGTGTTTTTATTTATACCCAGCCCAAATCTTCCCTGCCCTGTGGTGGAGAGGGTTGGTGTGGGATGCAGGGAGGCTTTGCTGGCCGTGGTCTTGGGGCAGATGTGTGCTCATGCATTTCTTGGGAATATCTGCTAGTCTGGCCTCAGCCCTGATTTGTCTTGGCATGGCATTACCTATTTAGCACTATACAAAAATAGAATATATCCTCCTGTTCTCTACAGGCTGTCACTTTTTAATTGCTATAGAGGCAGCACTTCAAAGAGTTTCTGTAAATTTGTTTCCCCCCTTAAATACAAGATTTTTTCTCACTTGAAATATCATTAGTGAATCAAAGAAGCCTTTATCATTTCCTTGGGATAACAGCTAAAAGCTGGTTGTGTTGTTGCAGTGACCAGTTTCTAGGATTACTGTGTAATTAATCATCTCATTGAAGGAGAGAAAACTGAAATGGAAGTTATTATTTAACTTTTCTGCATCATCCATCAAAATCCATCAAAGCCTTTTCAGAGCTTGTGGACTCTTTTCCAGGTTATGAGTCTGTCTCTCCCCAGCAGTCTCAGCTGTTTCCAGATGAGATGCTCTCCTGTAGGCTGGTGCCTGAGACAGGGCATTGGTCCCTATGTTAAATGTCACCATAAAGTGTTATAAAACATTTTCTGAAGGGATCTTGGGAATTGAAGTCTTTTGTTACCAGAGAGGATCAACTTTACTTCAACCTGCCTGAGCAGATATTTATTTAATGTGCCCATTAAAAGACCTTCTAAAAGAGACATCCTCCTAGCTCTGTCAGGTCACTTATTTCCATGCTTATTGGAAATGAAAAGCAACAGCCAGAATCTGGAATTTGGGGAAATTTGAGGTTGTTATACTTAAAATGTCTCTCTGCGTGCTTCTCCCTTAATTATCTTGGGTGCGTTTCCTTGTGATTCTGGTTGCTAATTAACATGGTAAAGATTATTCCTGTGAGTACAGTCAGGTTTTTTTTTTTTAAGTTTTATCTGCTGATATCTGTGCACAGACTGCCTGGAAGATTGAATCATTTAATTAAAGAACAAACAAGAGGATTAATGTAATCTATGGGATGGGGACAGGGGACTGGAAAGGGTCAGGCAAGAGCTGCAGAGGGCCCACCCAAATGCCTGGTGGAAAGCACACATGGTTCACTGAACCTGCTGAAATTCCTAAATAGAAATCCTTTAATACTTCTGGCAAATAGCGAATGGCAAAATCTTGGTGTCAAATATGAACATTCTCATTTACATTTAAATAGTTTAGGTTTCCTTGTGTGTGTCGCACATAGGATAAAACAGTGGTCTATTATTGCAAATATTACTTGTAGTGAAAGTAAATATCATTGTCACCACTGTTAATCTGCTGCACTCAGGAGTCTGTTTCCAAATATTGATTTCTGGTAAATGACCTTTATCAGTGTCACAAGATTTTATCTGGGAAATGTTTTGTGTCAGAGCCTGGGAACGTTCACTGGTGACCTGGTTGTATTTGTTCATAGCCATCAACATCTGTTTGCCCGGTGTCTTACAGATCTGTGTAGGATAGAACATCCTCTCTCAAAAATTTAGGGGCTGTGATGATTTGGGGGGCAGTTGGGACTCAGTGGCAATCACCACGATGGAGAGGGATCAGCAAATCTCAAAGCTGCAGGGTGATCCCTTCCAGGAACACCAACTTTGTGTGATTTTTGAAGCCCCAGTGTGGATCTGAGAGTGGCACAGATATTCAAGAAACCATCCTGTCCTGCAGAGCTGGATGCTGGTCCTCACTTCCCAGCTTGGATTTAAAGCTGAGGGCTGACTGAACCTCACCTACTAAGGGATTTTCTGTATTAAAAATTATTGCAGTTTATCAGGTCTGACTTGGAAATAGCTTGCTCATCTACGTAATTAAGCTATAAATAGCAGAGTAAATGAACTTGCTTTTCAACTTTACAATGAGATTGTTATTTCTTCTTGAAGTTCAGCAGACTTATTGCCCAGTATGAGTGATTTTTCCTAAACCCTCATCTTTGCCAAAATGATGGTCATTCATCTTGGGGTTCTACAGAGTCAGGTGCTATTTGGGAGTAGTTAAACAATGACTTTGAGTTATGGGAGCCTGTGAGTGACTCTCCCATTTTTTGTATTCTATTGTATAAACAATGAAGCTGGAAGGTAGAGACAGGACAAACAGACATGGTTTTCTGTTGGCATTTTCACTGCCTCTGAAATAAAAAATGAGATTGCTGAGGTCACCAGTTGGCCATAAGTCAGTGAGTTTGTGTTGGAGGCACTTATGCCCCTTGGCCAATGTTACTGATAAACCAGATAATAGCTTCTGTCATTGAAGTTTGCACTTAATTTATTGCAGAGAAAGTCGTACTGGCTGTTCCTGTAGATGGTTTATCCTGTTGGGATATGCTCTGACTTTGAGCCAGGATGCTGGCATGGGTACTGGAGTAACAGCCCTTGTACCAGCTGCTGGGTGCCACACTGCAGCGAGCCAAGAGCAGCTGATACAGGGGATTGGGTTACCAGGCTAAAAAGTTTGTTTGCTGCCTGTTGGGAAGAGCTTATCCAAAAAGAGACGAGAAACTCATGCGTAGTTTTTTAGATGAAAATCAGCCATGCATAACAAGAAACAGCTTAAAGTGGCTTGAAACTCAGTCTCTGGTGATGCCAGAGTAGCAGATGGCCTGTTGTCACTGCCGATGAAAATTATGTTAATTAATATATTACAAAACTGACTCTGGTTGAACATTTGTTTCTTATGAGCATGTGATTATCAGCTTTTCTGGAAGATAAATTTTGGGAATATTTCAACGGATATATTTCTCTGAAATAGCTTTCTGGAGGTTTAATGAGCTGTTTGTTTTTGGTGCTGTGATGCTAAATGGGTATCAGTCATTCTGCTGGTGTTGAAGAACTTGGAGATAGTGGAAAGCAGAGTGAGAAAGCCTAGGAAATACTTTGAGAGTGTGCACTCTCACCTGCTGCACACGTGGGTGCCCCAGAGATGTCACACCATGCCCTGTCTTGAGCAGCAGCTGTTTTCCATATTTACAGCAATGATTTTATGGAGGGATGGATTGAGGGGAGATCTGGATTCTTTCCTATTCGTGGGCCAAGACCTTTTATGCACTTTTTTTTTTCTCTCTCTAAATGAAAGCTGTAGAAATCCAGGAGGTTTTCAAGAGAATCTTTGCCCACCATGTAGATTTTCCGGCTTTTATTAAACACCAGGCTTGAGGATGGATGTTTCCTTTGGTAAATTTCCCAAGTCTGGGCCAGTCCATGTTTTTATAATAAAAAATTAACTCCTACATGGCCCAGTTCAATCAAGATTTCATTTCTGTTCTTCTAAATTACTGAAAAGTCTGTTGAAAATTCTTGCATGCTGCTGCTCGAGGACCTCTGTACACAATCTAGAAAACTTTGCATTCCTTGCCTGTAGAAGCCGCTGGCTCAGGCTGAAGGATGCTTTTGACAATAGCAGGCACAGATGCTTCAGAAGGTGTAAATCCTCCCCAGTCGGCAGATGCAGATAATCTGTCCCCTACTGTTAGCCACATCCTGATCTCTAACAGATAAAGACTCACTTAATCCCCAAAGCATGAGCTTTAATATCCTTTACAAAAGCCTCCTCCTAATTCCCAAGGCCCTGGTGTGGTTTTCTCCCCCGTGAGTCACTGCTGGGTGGCTGGGAGCTGTTCAGGGCTGTCTGAAAGGCAAAGAGGTGTTTGCTGGAAGGGCTGCTCACTGCCCAGGAGCTTCCTCTCTGCAATTTGCAGAAGCTGCTTATTTTTATTTACTATTATTAATTGTTTAAATTTTATTTATTATTATTTTATTATTATTTATTTATTATCTCCTCTTTGACTCATTTTCATTTTCTCGTGGAAAGAGTTGTTTTTTGTGATGCAGCCCTTGCTGCAGTGTCTTTAGTGTGGTACAGCCCCATTCCTTCTCTCCTGCAGGAAAATGGAGAGATGGGGCTGCTGGCCAGGAGAAGGCATTGAGCAGTGGTTTGTTTTGTGACCAAAAGCCCTGTCTGGGAGCCTTTCCCATCCCAAAAGGCTGGGATTTGCCTTCCTGCAGGGTGGCACTGGCTGGTGTGGGCAGCCAGCCCTGGAGGGAGGTGGCTGGGCGGGATCAGGAGCCCCTGTGGCTGGGCAGGTCCCAGGACAGCAGGTAAAGCCCAGCCTGGCACTGGTGCCAGTGTGAAGGGAGACTTTGCTGCCACCATGGTGATTTTAGTTCAGGAAAGCATCTTGGATGAGTTCTGAGAAAAGCCAGTGTTGGTCTTTGCAGAGCTCTTTCTAAGCAAGTGTCCCTGTTCTGTCTCTGGAAAAGTCTGAGCAAATCTGACTTTTACCCTCAGTGAAAGGAGTGTGATGCTGTTCCAGCCCAGTGTTTGTTCCCTGGGAGGCTGCAGTGACAGCTCTGTGTGCCTAACTCTATGTAAGCACAAGGCTGACCCTTCCCTGCTGCACTGAACATTGCTGAAGCATTTGAGATCCTGTATGGAAATTGCAGCAGAATATTTTGGTTGCTTTTCCCTGGTCACTGTAAAAGCACAGTGTGAGCTCTTGTTTTGGAAGAATCTGGAGGGAGTAATGAGCTTGTGTTGAAGGTTGAGGGGTTTTGATTTTTTTTTTAATTTTTTTTTTAGGGAAACATGTTTGTTTTAAGTAAATTGAAAAGGACTCTGAACACTCATGAGAGCAGCTTTTAATTGCTTTGTAGCAAGTGTTATTTTTCTTCACAATCTCACAATTAACCTACTCCCTGTGGCTTCCCAGTGTAAGTTCTGCTGTTGGTACAAATTGATTTTGCCTGTGCCTTTTGTATTGGGAGGAGAGGGGAAATTAATTCCCAGTGCCCTTGGCTCACTGGAAATCTTTTCCTGCCAGGGTCTCTGAATCTAAATGGTCTTCTGGGATTATTTAAGGACTGAGCATCTTTGTATTGTCCTGAATGGCATTTCATTCCCTTTCACCACCCCCTCCAGTCTTTATTTTTTCCTAGAATTTAAATTGCAGCTCGTATTACCAATGAGCACGATTATGCAGGTGTGAGTGACTCAGTGATAAACCTTGTGTTTCAGTGGCTTGTTAAATTTGCAGAGAGAGTGGGGAAAAAATCCTGTCATTTTGAGCTGAAAATGCGAATGCCTGAACTAAACCAGCAATTCATTATATTTGAAGGGAAGTTTGGACAGGGATTTGCTTGCCTAATTTGAAATTGTCTTTGAATTAGTCTGTGACAGTCTTTTTATGAAAACTCTAAGAGTTTTATTTTGCTGTCAGTGCCTAATCAGTACATAATGGCAGCTTGAGTTAGTGAAGAGGTAGCAAATGCATGTAGTTTGGACAACTTCCAGGGCCATAAATAGACTGGCACACATTTCTTTTAAAACCTTGATCTGAGCAGCAAAGAAGCACGTGTGTAAGCAGTGTCACCAATTCCTGCAGTGCATGGCTGTGGAAGTGGCAAGGACAGTAAAATCCCAACAGAGAGCAGTGGCTCTGTGTGCTGGTGTGCCAGCATGGACATACAGCTGTCTGTGGCCGGGTGTCTCAAGTTTTGGCACTTTTTTTTTTTTAAAGTGGAGAGGTGTGGGGGAATAGTGACATTAGATAGAGCTGTAAGTGCTGTCTGAAGTGGCCAGCCCCGTGTCTGTGCTTTGTGCAGACGTGGAATGGTTGCTGCAGGCTGTCAGTCATTGTTTGCTGTGCAGGGTGAATCACACAGACCTCACTGGTGGGGAGCCATGCACAGGCACACCCCAGGCTGGGAGTGTCCCTGCTCTGTGCCTCTTCTGGATGTGTCTTCTGCAACACCCAGAACGAGCAGATATCACTGGAGAGGAGAAAACACATCTTACAGTCTGACAGTGCACAGGAGAATAAGAAATGATGGCCAGAGATGCCAGAAATCAGCCAGGAAGGATTTCCAAGAACATGCCCTCAAGCACTGAGAGCAGCTTCCACTGCCAAGAGGCTGCTCGTGACAAGTAAAGACAGACTGGGTGGGGGTTTGGAGCAATGCTTGAGTCAGTGAACCAAAGATTTGCAGCCACAACCAACTATTAGTAACAGATGGTTTGATCCTGGAACTGGAGGTCAGAGCCCAAAGGCTGGTGATGTTGAGGCACATTTGTCTTGCTCAGTAGTCAAGGGGGAGTGTCAAATAAAACATCCAGCCTGCTCCTTGGTTTCACCCTGTGGGCTGTGATAACCTATTCTGCCCCTTGAGGAGGACAGAGGTTCCCAGGGACCCTGAAAGACCGTGCACAATGACATGGCCATCACCGTGTCACACAGGGCTGCTCCTTTCTGTGGATCATGGATATCTTTTAGCAGTCCCTTAAAT
This sequence comes from Sturnus vulgaris, assembly GCF_052056855.1. Classification (NCBI taxonomy): domain Eukaryota; kingdom Metazoa; phylum Chordata; class Aves; order Passeriformes; family Sturnidae; genus Sturnus; species Sturnus vulgaris. Next base: position 6,026,611 of record NC_142253.1, read on the forward strand.
GCCTGTGGTCACAGTCTGTCTCACTTAGGATAGGGTTTAATGTTTGTCTCTTTAGTTGCTGTTGGTGTGCTTTGCTCTATAATTTTTGACCCCTTCACTTGAAAAGTGGATCTCGGGTCTGTGCTTTCATTGCTTTGCCCTCTTGTGTAAGTGATGAAAAAGATGTGCTGAGGATGTCAGCTTCACTCATTCCTTGTACTTCTGTTGCTAGCAGGGTTTTTAAAAGCAGAGAAATAAGTGATCTCATTCTGTTGCAGTGATTTGTAGACAGAATTACCATTATCATCTTTCTCTGTGTATGTGGCTGTTGTTCTTCCCTTCACTGTCTTTTCTCAAATACATCTTGACATAGAACATGTCCATACAGGGATCTTCAGGAAAGTGAATTAAATTAAGTAGAGGTGTGAATTTAAAAAGGATTATTTAAACCTCATTAAACCTCTGTGTTTGCACACTTTTCAAAATTAAAGTTGCTTTAATTTGATTTCAGTTCACTCCACTTCCTAAGTGGAGAAATCTCAATTTAATTAAAGCAAATTAATTGAGTAAATGTCCAAAGACAGATTTAATGTCAGGTGGAAAAGGAGCATTCAAGGAAAATGAGTGAAAGGGAAGTTGAGCTTATTCAAAACTAATAAAAGCATAAACTCTTTCCAGTCTGAGATGTTGCAAGAATTAGATGTGATCTGTGGCAAACACTGTAATTGTTATCTTGTAAAGGATACCATCAACAAGTGAGAGCCATTTCTTTTGGCTCATATGAGCAAACTCTCATCACTCCTTCAGTTCTGGGCACCAGCCCAATATTGTGAAAGGAGAAAGCTACGTGTATTGAATGTCTTCTCTTTTTACTTTATTCATTCCTTTAGGAACCAGAGTAGATTTATACCAAATAATAACCTGTTTGTTTTGATTTTACCTCCCCTGCCTCCTCCATCTGTTTCTTGCACAATATTTTTCTAATGCTTTTCTCTTGAGGAGAAAAGAGACTGGGAGGAAGAGGGGTGAAAACACATCCCTGCTTTCATGTGAAGGAGCTTATCTCCACCTGTGCAAGAGGTGCTCAGCCAAATTTCATTTCTATCTTGTTTCCAAAGAAATTCAGGTCGGGTCCCTATCTGTCAGTTCAACAGCAGCAATGGTGAGAAAAGTGAAGGGATGTCATTCGTGGCAGCAGCAGGGAGGAAGGACAAGGCAAGATGTTACGTGGTGTTGGAGGTGCTCAGCCTGACCTTCAGTCTGATTTTCATCATCTGAGAAATGCAGTAATTAATGAACAAGCTTCTCTGCTGCAGAGGCAAGATTTGAGCAGCATTAAACATCATAAAAGCCAGGAAAAAGGTGAGGTTTACAGTCCTAAGACCTGTTACCTCTTTGGACAGGGTGAAGCACCAGGGGTGGTAGCTTTGTTCATGCTTGTACTCTGTGTTGGGTTAGTAAATCCAAGCATATGGATGAAGAGTTCTGGAAGTATTTTCAGTTTCCTTGTTTTGCCTCTGTGACTGAATGAATATTTAGTGGACTGAAGCTCATCCTGGGATAAGCTAGGCTGGCAGTTTGTAATTTTTTTATCCTCTTATGTTGTATTTTTAACAGTAGAAATGAGCTTCTCTGGGTTTCCCCTTTGCTCCCTGGCTTGTAGCTGGGTAATTTTTTTGGTGTGGGGATTTTGGGTTCTTCCCCATCTCTCTTCATATGGAGCTCCATGCAAAGGACTTTTCTAATGGGAGCAGAACTTGTGTCTTCTTCCAACACTTCCTTCATCCCTGGAGATGTTTATGAGCCAGTGCCTGCCCCCACCAGCTTCAGGAGCATCTCAGAGTCATTCAGAAGCCAAGTTTTGCCCACTCTCACAGCAGGGCAGCTCACAAGCACAAACTGCATGGTCAGAGGGAGAGAATGTAGGTTCCTGCTGTTTCCTCTATGTAATGTTTATTCATTAGAATCATATTGTATCAAAGTGTTGGTATCTGACACTGGTTCTCCTTTCTACTTTGTTAAACCCAAACCCCAGGTTTCAGACATCTCATGGTCATGCAGTTCAAGAGGTACAAATTTGGTTTTGGGTTTGATTTTGTCATTGGGCTGTGCAAAGAAAGGGAAAAAAGGACACAGTTAACAAAGATGTCTGTGTAGGAGATGATGTATGCTAAATTCAGAGACTGTTCAAACAGACTTTTAACAAAAAAGCGAATATAATAGAGAACTTCAGCATTTTTCCCCAAAACTCTTTTGATTGGAAGTGCAATGTGTAGGGAGGCTACTGGTTTCTCTAGCAGCAGTAAATTACATGATATAGATATAAATTTTTTCAAGTTTTCTGAATAGAGACATAGGTATTTAGATTGACCTGTGTTAATAAGGCAAAAGTATCTCTGACATAAGTAATTTTATGCTTATATTTTATTCAGACAACTTACTGCTGAGGGATTGATGATACTGGTCCTTAGATACCATTTAAAACTAAGGTAATAGCTAATGGAGGCTAGTTGAAATTAATAAAAAATGCTGTTATGTTTGATTTGCATGTCAGTAATACAGGTTAAAGAACTAAAATGCTATTGGAGAGTTGTCAAGGCAGCTCTTTGCATTTGTTATTGCCTTCTAGCAGGTGCAAACCCTATTTCTTTGAATTGGAAACATCTACATTTTACAATCAGTCAGAGCCAGCAACCTCCTATGTCTGAGTCACAGTATTCAGGTTTTCACAGGCTCTGCAGTGAGACACAAATGTAAATTTCCTCCTGTGGATGTTTTTCAGCTGACTGATGGTGAGCAGTTGCCTAAACATGATGCTCTTTGTCAGCCAGTCTCTGATCAGGGACTTTTCTGGATTCTAAGTTCTGGGGAATTTAGGAGGAGAGAAGGCAAAGACATGGTGATGAGGAGTGAGATGCCCAGAGCTGCCCAGCTGATCACTGGCAGACTTGTCCCAGCTCTTCTGACACCCTTTTCCTTAGGGCTAGATATCCGTGATTTTGCACTCGAGCTGCTGCAAGATCAGTGATTGCTTCAGGGTGATGTCCACCTTGGCACTGAGCTGGCAGTGGGTAGTGGCACTACCTGCTGCCACCTTTTATGCTTATGACAGTACAAGGAGAAGGTACATGTGAGTAACTGGCTCACATTTGACCTTGTTTTGTATAGCTGAGTTGAAGTCCAGGAGGGTTTTGATTTATGTGAGGAAGGGATACATGTGCAAGGTACCAAGCTTATGAATTTTTTTTTCCCTACTATCTGCAAGACCAGGCTGTAGGAAAGGAAAGACTGGGCTGGTTTATTATATAGCATTAGCAAATGGATGTGGTTTTGTTTCCTCTCTGCAACATCTTGCCTTTTAGTGGAAAGAAGCAGTCAATAGGAACCAGGTGCTGATTGGTGTAAGAGTTTCTGTAAGCTGTTATCTGCTTATTTGAACTTTAGGTCTTGACATGGGTTCTTGTCTTGCCCAGACTGTGCTGGCAGTTGTAGTTCTTCTGAGAAAGCTGGAGTGAGCAGACAGTGAAGCCATTCAAAATAGGAGTTACTTTATCCTTCCATTTCCTATTGTGAAACTTTCTCATTAGGGTGAATTTCTTACCCCCAGCAAATCAAGCACTGAAATGATGGAAGCTCTGCCTTCAAAGCCTGTTTGCCATACTTTAAAAGCAGGGAATGTCTTCCCTGTTAAGAACAGAGATCAAAATGTTTCGTACACAGTCAGTGCCCAAGTACAAACCCAGCTTACCCCATGAACCCTCTTGGAAACTACAGTCCCTGTTCCCAAAGGATGTAGCCAAGCATCTCTGTTAGTGAGGCTGGGTGGGAAAGCAGTGTGAGGATGTCAGGGCACTGGGTACCTCCCAGCTCCTGGGAAGCTGAGCTGCTGGGACAGAGTGGGAATTGGATTGTTGTTCTGTGGGGCTGGTTGACCTTGGGCTGAGCTCTGGCAGAAGCTCAGTGATGTGTTGCTGCTTTTCCATCCTATGCCAAAGCTTTAATGAAAAACATTTAAGGAAATATTAAGGAAATAGTTGCAATATTTGTGTCTGCTCTACATGGCATAAACTGCATTTTGTGAATTCCACAGTGTAGAAAAACAAAGAGAAGGTTTTCTCATCCTTAGTTTTGAACTGTGGTACAGCTTATGAATAAGCTTCTAGCAAAATTAACAGACAAATGTTAATATTTAGAGCAAATAACCTTTCTTTTTTTTTTTCCCCCCTCAACTTTCTTCTGCTTCATTGTGTAAACTAATTAACAATAAAGACTTAAACAAGCACTGTAGCAAAGTAAGTGTTGTCTTTACATATATAATTGTAATTAAAAGGCATTTCCTTATGGTCTTTCAAATCTAAATCCTTATACAATAGGGTCTCTCTACTACAATGACTTTCAGAGGTTTCATTAGTTCTCAGTGTACCAGCATTTATCGTTTTCTGCTCTCTCTCCTAAAAACTTAGTGGCTGTTAAGATTGAGAATTGCATTGCAGCGCTGTCTACGCTAATTAGGTTTTTTCCCAGCTTTGGTTTATGCCTCAGAGATGTGCTGCAGAAAAAAAAAAAAAAAAAAAAAAAACCCAGCCAGATAAAGAAAGCTGTTAGAGAACTAATGAATCTGTGCAGCTTGACTGAGAGGTGGTGTGAGCTGATGGCAGCAGGCTCTGGGGCAGGGAGAGTGTTGGGGGCTAACAGTCCATGGAGAGCCTGATCTCACCCAGGTCAAACGTGACCCCTCTGCCTCATTGCTTTGATTGTAGAAACAGATCAGGACAGCCCTGTTGGCAAATAAGAAAGATGCTGCCAAGAGTGCTTTGTACTCTCTTTCGTGAAATGCTTTGCTGCCTTCCACCAAGAGGGGGGAATCAAGTGTTCCAAGACCTTTCCCTGAAAATGTGGCTGGGGGAGAGTAAGGACTGAGTGGTCATTCTGTGGCTTCCTACATAAAGTTGCCTCCTGTCTGCTGCAAGCACACAGTCCTGTCGTGCTCCTTTGTTCTCCAAGCATGGGTGTGTGTGGAAATCTTATGAGCAAAGAAAATGCTGGTCAGGATGCCCTGGCCAGCCTGAATTGCAATTCAGAGCTCCCCCTTAGAAATGCAGTAGCAGGCTCCAGTTGCCCCCAGCATGGGCAGTTATGGGCACAGGAGAGGGTGGAAACCTTGGAGCCATCCTGCTGCATGTGGCCAAAGCATGCAGTCACTTTGGTTAAGAACAGCCTCGTTCTCTTCACTCTCCTTTTTATGCTTACTGGTTTCTCCTTTGTTTAAGCAAAAGTTTCGGTGCCAAGATTTTTATTTGTTGAAGTGTTTAATGGCCAGGGATGCTGTGATACTTGGTGCCTCTGAGATGGACACAGATGAGGCAGTGAGCAATGTAATTCCTTCTGGCATGGAGAAATGATCAGAAATCTGCTGCTGTAGTGTGGTCATTGACATGAAATACAAAAGTGAGAGGTATTTTAAGTAGGGTTTTTTTCCCATCCCTCCCTTTAATTTTTTTTTTTTTTTTTTAGCCTATGGCTTTCAATCAACCAAAAATAGTGTTCAGTTGTAGCCAGCATTTCTCCCTCTGACATTATCGATGAAAGGTTCAAATTGAAGATTCCCTGTAGCAGCCTGTCATTTTGCAAGTGCCAGCAGCCAGACTTGAGACTCAGTCCTGGCAGTGAGGACTTATCCTGCTTAGCTCCAAGCTGGGCTCATCAGGGTACGAGCAAGCCTTAAATCTGCCACATGACAGTCAACTGCAGTGATTTTGCACAGTCAAAGAAATGCTATCTTATCTCTTTTATGCAGTATTGGCATCATGTACTGGGGGTTGTTGTGTGTTTTAGTTTACATGGAGTAGCTCTGGGCAGATAGCTGCCATAATGAGACTTTCAAGAGCATTAACCCTTGGAACAGGGAGCTCATTTGGCTCTAAATCAAGAAATGAAAACGCACAGGAGAGGGAGAGGGAAAAATTAATCAGAAGCTGTTTTGATAAAAACATTGTGCTTTTGGCAGAAGTCCTGCTGAGCACACTGCATCCAGGACACACAGCTTTGTTGTAGTCTCTTACTTCTTTTTCTGTCCAATTGACATTAAACACAATAATTAAAGCAACAGAGATTAACATGTCAAGCCAAGCTTTTCATTTGTCCTCCTTTATTTTTTCTTTTTCTTTGAGCTGCTCAATTTTCCCTTAATTCAGCAGATCATGTATTTTAAGGAAGGTTGACTCTACAGCATGTTGGTGGCAGAGGGAGGAAAAAAGTCTTGCTCTCCATCTGGAATTTCTTCATATAAATACTTTGTTGTATGTTAATGAAAGAAAATTATCTTTGTAAGCAGCCTTTCTTCTGGCAATAAGCTTGACATAGCAGGAGTTCTGAGGCATTAAGAATAGAGATTTATTTCCAAATGACCATCCAGACTGTTCAAAAGGATTTTTGATTTTCATAATTAGTTTTTTCTGCTTGTATGTTTTACTGTCTTTATCTTCTTTGCTTGAGCAATGCAAAGCTTTTCATTTAAACACATGTACTTGCATTTCTTTGATTTTATTCTGCTTGATATAGTAAATGCATCCAGACAATGTTATAAATCATCTTCTATGGCATTTCTGCCCAAAATGCTCATTGTGGTGTAATGAGTGTTAGTAGAATCTCAGTGTAAATGGTGTTATAGCACAACAGCATTCTAATATGAGGAAAGATAAAGCAATTGATCAGATCCAGAGCAAAAGAATGTTTGGGGCTGTGGTGCCCCACCTCATTATCTTGCAGAGGGGACCCACGAATTCTAGGAGCCGTAGCTCACGAGGTGCTTTTTTCTGCTCTCTCCTTTGAGAATAGATCTTTACCTTTGAGCAATCCATATGCAATACTGAAACAGCCATTAAGTACCTACTGGAAGCCTTTTCATTGCACAGCACAAAACTGGGCGGCTGCACTTGAGAGGTGCCAGTGGCCAGCCAGGCTCCCTTCACAGAGCACAGCTCCTGGGAGCTGTTTCTGCTCCCTCAGGACACTCAGTGGCCCAGTTTTGCTCCACTTCCAATTTACCTGCTTAAGCTGGTGATGAGACAGACATCAGAGAAGTTGTGGATCTGCCTGTGAGCTGTGCTTGCCCTGAGGGGTGTCCAGGGGAAGGGGTGAGCATCCCCTTGGTTGGAAGGTTCTGTTCTGCTTTGAGTTGTAAAGCAGCTGGTGGAGGGTAAAGCTCTGGACCTGGTCAAAGGGCAGAGCAGAGCTGTGAGCCACCACCTCCCACCTCATGATGTCTGTGTGGTTTATTAGGTTCCTCTTGTGCTTGGCTGATCTCACCTGGACAGTCAGACTGGAAGCAGCTCCTGATGGATGTCCTCCTTCTGGGAGGGGCTGATGTAAACAGGGGCAGGGAAGGCTGAATTGTGACATGCACCATATTTGCTGGAAGTGAACACCTGGGAGCCTCTCTCCTGCTGCTCTGGGCAGCTTTGGTCCATTGTGCAGCATGGAATAGGAGCTCCTTTGGCTAAATCCTCCTTAGTGAGATGTTAAACTTAAGTCCATCAGTCTTCCAGTGAATGAGCTGTAACACAGATGCATGTATTACATTTTTTAATGGCATACAGAAGGTAGAGCTAAACCAGCCTCTCTAACTTATGTCTCCTTGCTTTATTATCAGCAAAATGTGCTCTCCTGCTTTGCTGGAAGCCAGAGTATTTGCCAGCCTGGCTCTTGTGTGTCTCTGGGATTTGGTTTCCACTCACAAAGGCTGACTGCTGCTATGCAGACAGAAAACCACAAAACTTTGATTTTAGTTGGCAGTCATACTTGGACCACTGTAAAAGAGAAAATGTATTTGGGCTATGTCTGCCCATAACTCGCCCACCCCTCTGCACTTTGACTTCTAAGAAGAGATCAAGGCAAATGCTCTGCTCTGGATTAGAGTTGATATACAGCTTTGAGATAGACCATTCCCACCACAGAGAAAGGATAATGAATCTGGGGAAGTTTTGGGAAGGTATAGGACCCTGAATGTGTCTCCAATGCAGCCAAGTTACTGCAAGTTATGGAGATAAAATTGATGGACTTGAAAGTGCAACTATTTTGGATGCTGATCAACACCTGCTTTTAGAGCTTAGCACTGGCAGTAGCACCTTCTGGGGATCTTGGTGGCCCCTTCAGCAAGCTACCTTGGGTGCACCTTAAAAGAATCAGTGCAATTCTTCACTGCAGTCAGGATGTTCCTGCCCTCTCCAGGAGTTGCTCCTCTGGCAAGGAATGCACTTTTGTCTTTGCTCTTGGCTGTGTGTTCTGTCCATGTCAAGGTGTGCTGACTCGCCTCTCTGACCCTCCCAATCTGCTCATCTCTTTGCCCATCTGCTTTGTATGGCCACAATGATCAGAAACTGTCCAGCTGATCACAGTCTAAGGTTAGCACAGTTCAAGCAATTACAAGGGAGGCCTTGTTCTGCTGTTTGACAAGGCAAAAACAACACTACAGGTATTGGGGAGGAGTTGTGTAGAAGATGCTCTTACATCTTTTCAACAGACTGCTTTTTGCTTTTCTTCTCAATTACCTTTTGGTTTGTTCTTCTGTGGGCTCTTTCCTCAAGGGTGTTTCAAGCCCAGAGCATGTTTTTTGAGTGGAAATTGCTCTTTTCCTCTGCTACACACACGTATGGGTGCACCCACGCTCGCTCTTGTCTGGCAGCACTCGACTGTTTGTGTTCTTTATAAAACAATCTGCTTTGTTTCAGTCCAACAGCACAATGCACACGATTGCTGTCATTTATTGTTGGGAAAGCAGCTTCCTTACATACCCATCATCTAATGCAGCCGACTCCCCTCGTACCCTGTCTGCTTTGGCACTGGAAATCCTTTGTGGTGGTTCAGCTGCTGCTGTTTCTCTGTGTGCTGGCCTCTTGCTGGCACTGCAAAAGCGAGACAGTGGCTCCCTCTGGAGCCAGCGCCACTGTGGCTCCAGGGACTGTCTCTTGCTGAAGCTGTCCTGATTTCCAGCTACATATTTTAACCCAAGCAATCTTTAGTTTTACAATTGAGAGACCTGTTTCCTGCCCAGTGGTATTCTTAGAAAACAGTAATTAGCTCAAAAGTTCAAACAAAAGCTGTACAAAGAGGGACAGGGGCTTGATGCTCTATAATTATTATTTTATACTTCCATTTATCTATCACCTTTCATCCCAGAAGTCTCTATAAATATTCACATAATATATCTTTGAAATAATATCTGTGCAATATTTCTATGGATAAATTTCACTGAATTTGCCTGGCTGTAAGTGGAATTATCTCTTGTTAGGATAGACCAGTACAGCAGACAGCATGCAATGAAAGCAGTGCTGTGGTTATTGTGCATGTTCCTGGGTGAAGTGATGGTCCCAAATAGTGAATACCATTTGCACTGTTGGGTTTTTTTTCAATTCATTCTTTAGAAAAAGAAGTAATTGTTTGCAAAGTATTACTATGATCTCTTTTAGGGGAGTGTGCATTTGTTCAGGGTTGTACCCCTTAAATTCAGCATAGCTGGGTGTTGCTGCACTGTATGGGCTCCTTGACTGGGCTTCTAACAACAGGGCTGTTTTACACACACGAGAGGAGGTGACAGTCCTGCCTTGGACAGTGTAAACATTTGTGGCCATGTGAGCTCGGCCTGTGAGCAGAAGCTGGCTTAGAGGATGCCCACCGAAGGAGATGACTGGAATTCTGGCTGACTGGGATGAACCTAATGGAAGTTTCTTGGATCTGGGCTTCCTGCATGGCTGCTTCTGCAGCAAATGGTGCCAAGCCTGTCGGGCTGGAGGTGGCTGAGGGATGTCAGGCTCCCTTGTCAGCCCTGTCCTGAGATCATCACTGCCACTTTAGGGCTGAACCAAGGCTGGGTTGAAAGCTCTGATTTTTATAGGTGTAGTGAAGCAGTGCTTCTGCCTGGTCTGCTGCAGACCTGGAGTCTGTAGGATTGGTGCTGAAATAGTCTGTGATCAGCTAAGCCTGGAAGGATGAACAGGAATTAGGGAGAAGGCTGGGGAAGGGGAGACTCGTCTGAGGGATGTTTGGAGTGTGCAGGTTAAGAACCACCTCTAGACTTGCTGGATGCTAGCAAAGTCTCGAGCTTCTAACCTGTGCTGGGAAGGAGATGTGGCCATCCTGGGGAATGTTTGTCTGCCACAGGTTCCTGGAGCAGATGTGGCAGCAATGCACTGGCTCTGCTATGGACAGTCCTGTATCCAGCCATCATTTTCCTTCTCATGTGCCAGTCTCTGAAGTGTCACCTCAGATGTCACCTGTGCTAGGAAGATGGCAACCCCTAAACTAGGGTACCATCTTCTGGAGAGGGTGGATAAGCTCTCTGGTCACGATGGGGGGACTTTACTTAATTGTTCTGTTTATGTTCTCTTAGAATCAAAACTATTTATTATTTCTATTTGTATACTTTTGGACCTTACAAAACTAAGGAAAACATTCATCCTTCCTTTTGAGATCCACTAATTTTGATGCATACCAGCACCTGAAGAGCCCTCTTTAGCTGCTAAGTGCTTTCCAGAGGTGTCTCTTGGTATAAGAATGAGCCACAGAGACATGCAGGTTGTGGCATAGTGGTTGAGTTCCCTGGACTCACTTGTGACAATTTTCATTGTGCCTCTGGGGCTGGTGTGAAAACAAATGTGTCCTTTAGAGCCTTAATTTAAGAAATAACTGAGCATCAATCCTCTGCCTTTACCAGACAGATGTTGCTTCTCATGCCCCTTTGCTGCTAGAAAATTTTAGCATAAATAGGACAGTGAAGTATTTTGGCTTTGGTTGATTGTTCTGCCAATACGTGTTTGAATGACTGCTCTGGTGTGAGAAGTCCCACTGAATCCATTAGACTTTCTTGCAAGCTGAATTATAATGATTTCTTTAGCATTGTACATGGCTATATTTCAATATAAAGAAAGTTTTGACACAAATGCTGAGGTTTTATTGTCGACAGGCTTTGTGGTGGCAAGAAGTAGAAAAGAGTCATTGTTAATTGTTTCATTATACACAGCCCTGATCTCAGGCTTGTAGAAATCTGAGAGCAAGTTTCCTTTGAAATGTTTTGAAAAGGTTTATTAGCAGGGAAATTGATGTGGAAAGCCCTGAATGGGATGGCACAGAGTAAGGTATTGGAGTGAGTATTGGCTGGCTCCATCCACTTTTGAACAAGTGTTTGCCAAGGAAAAGTATCACTGTTTTGCCTCTGGACCTGTGAATGATTTATGTGTTTTTCAGATAGTTGAATTAAAATGTAATTTTTTCTTTTAGGTTCAATGTACTTACTGTATTTCCCAGCAATTGGTTAAACTAACATATAATTTTATTTTGTGTTGTAAAAGGATGTTTTATTTGTAATGCTTTCCATAGAGTTTTGGGAAAATGCTAATATATTTATATTTGTGATAAATACTATGGTGAATAAAGGAAAATATATATCCTTATAGCAACTGCATTCTAATGCACTGTTGACTAAAGCAGGTAATGGGCTATCTTCTCTGTTTAAAAGAATGGTAGCAAAAGAGGCCTGAATCTGTACAAGATGCCTCTACAGACCTTTGATATGGAATAATGGCCTTCCTGCAGATCTGCATTCCCAGCTCACAGGCACGGTGCTGCTGCTCTGCCTGCAGCAGGTTTGCAGCCTGCCCTGACAAATGCAGCCCAGAAATAAAGCTGGCAGGGCAGTGGGTGTTATTCTGCAGCTTGAAGGAGAGATGAGTGCTTCCTTTCATAGAATATTTTAGTATCACTACTTCTGAGTGCAGTTTAGCCACATAAATCATTTCCTTACTAGAAGAGAAGCGCAGCATTGACTTTGTGAGCGTTCTGAAATCAGGGCTGACATTTTGAGGTGACAGCAGACGTGCAAAGTACCTTTGGTGTCCACACAGCACCAGTGTCAGCAAAGAAATGCTCAGTCTGTCACAGGGATGTTTGTCCTGTCTCAAGCCTGAGTGCTTTTATTGACGTTTCACATTTTCAATCTTTACGCTGCCTTTTCCCCGAGCACTTTCCCACCTCGTGCCCCAAACCTTTATTCCCTCACTGGAATAACATCTGTTCCTAAGTGGGAGCTTTCTGCTTTAGGTTTTTAGAGCGTGCCCTCTCGTGGTGAGCAGCAGTTTGTGCACTCTGAGTTCGTTTATTTATTAATTTATTTGTGAAAATCCTGTCGCAGAACACAGATGTCGCGGTTTTCTCTCAGCCTTGTGGGTAAATGTCTTAAGTTCATACCGATAAATAAATATTCCTCTTTGTCTCTTGCATCGTTACAATGATGGTTTTGCTGAGGCTGGAGGATGTGCTCCTTAGTGCCTAAGGGATGGTGTGAAATCCTTGGGAATTTGGGGTATTGAGTTTCAGCAGCTTTGAAAGTTGTGGCTGTGGTCATTCCCCTTGATTTTGTGGGATATATTATATTTCAGTGAAGTATACTGCAAGGACTGTATCACTGACTCGTTTGGATGGTTCACATCAGGCACTGTCTATCTATTAGTCTGTTACCTGGATTGCAAAGAAGCATTAATTTCCTTTGAAAAGACAAAAGAGAAATCTGAAGTGTGACATTTTTATGTGACCCTACCACCTCTGAACCTGTGACTGGTACTGTTCCATATGCCTTGGACACCAGCTTTTAGGAAATGGGGGAATTTTTCTTTGTGAAAGACAACTTGCATCTTCCTAAGTGTTTATTGCTATACCTACAAGATTCAGTTAAAGATATGAATGCAAATAGGATTTCAGGGGCAAAGGAGCATCAGCGTGACTAAAATTTGTGATTTTTGAGTAATAATCAAGTTTACAAACCCAACAAAACCCCCAAAGCTATCCTACATGATAAAGTAATTATTATTCTTAAAAGCTCTTTTAAAATGAAACATGTAACCCATTCAGTGCAGGCAATTTCATCAGAATTATGCTGAAGAGGTTTGAACTTCTCAAACTGCTCTTCCAGTGTCTTGTTAATTTGTGCCCAAAACCTGTAGCTTGACTGACTCATCAGAGAAGATGCTAATCTGGGATAAGACTCTTTGCACAGGCTGGGCAGTGAATCACCAGTATCTGAGCTATCAAACTTGAAGCACAAATGGGAGCTGGGAGAAATATTGATCCTTTCAGTCTAGGACAGCTAAAAATTAGAGCTTTCTCTAAACTTTTCTAGAGCCTAGCTGGGACCCTGCAAAGTCAATTTGAGACGAGTTGAATTAATTTGCTCACACGTAGCTGTAGAGCAAGGCTGTTTGCATTAATAGTGGCAGTGTGACTGCTTGGTGATGGAAGAGGTCATATCTGCAGTAATGTGTGCTGGAGCATAAATTGAGTGGTTGAGATGAAAGGGAGGCTCAGTAACTTGCTACTGTTGTGGAATTTAAGAAATTTGCACTGCTTCCAGCTATCTATTTAAAAGTCAATGACTGGAAACCAAATTACTGTTTGGCCTTAAAGGCACCTTTGAGTAATTTTTCATGAAGTGATTAGATAAGGGAAGGGGGTGAGCAAGAGATGATGATTATTTTTCTGCTTTATCTCATGAATTGCACTTGCAAGGTGTAATACAACCAGAAGTTCCCTTTTAAGAGGAAGTATTTAAATGAGAGTATTACAAATTATCCATTGTTATAATGAAGGCTTCTCTCAGAAATGAAGAGTGGTGTGAAAGCCAGGAGCCAAACCCATCTGGAGGCTCAAATTAGTGATCACATGCTGCCTGCTTTAATTCTGACAGGGCTATAATCATAAAGGGTGTCTTGGCAAGGCAAAACCTGCATTGCAAGCTCAGGGTTAATAGCACCCATAAACACTGAAGAGTGTTGCATGGCACATAACTTGATGAACGTGGTGGTGCCTCTCTCAGGCCATATGTATTTTAAATATATGCTTACATCCTGTGTGGTGCTGTGCTCTCTTGAAGAGCTGCCCATATTTAAGTTCTTACTTCAGGGAAAAAGGAGGTAAATCAAAGTAACTTCTTGATCTTTGAAAAAAAAGATGAGCTGTGTGCTGTTTACTGTGTAAGGACATGGAACAAGTAATATGGAGATTTGTGGTGAATTTCTGTTTTGGAGCAGCATTTTCCAGCATCTGTGTCCTGGAGCCGCTCAGGTGAGGGATTTGGGTGAGGTGAATCATGTACTTCCCATGTACTGGAAGCCTCATGTGTTAAGGACTTTTTCCTGAAGCATAAATCTTAAGATCACGTTTGTATTAAATTCACGAGGAGCAGAAGAAAATATACAGTTGAGAGTTGGTAAAGTCCTTGCTAGTTTTACTGGCAGAAGTTCGGGGATCTGTGTTTTTTCTAGGAATGCAGACCTGTGATCTGTGCAGAGCCACGTCCACAGCTGAACGAGGCATTCAGGCGTGCAGTGGTAACAGGAGAGCCTGCAATTGAAAAGGAGGGCTTGTCAGGGGGATTAAATGACCACGTGTTAACTAATCGCACAAGTGTCTTTCATCTGCTCCTGCCTGTAGGCAACACAGAAACATGCTTTCTATTAAATCAGGTTCCACTGAGGGGCACCAGCTTTCATTGTTATCATCTTTTTTTTTTTCCCCCCTTTTTGATTTTTTTTTTTTTTTCCCTGTTCTGATGGGTGAAACTGAGTTTCATTATTTTAGTGGTATGCATGTCCCTGCCAACAAAATTAAATCTCCTTTCAATTTGATATAATTGCAACATGTGTGAGGGTTTATATATTGGTTATTTTTTCAAAATACCTTCTTTATATATCTTTTCAAAAAGAAGGTAAATTTCAGTTCTATGGAACTGCTTTATTTGCAGCTTCTTGTGTGGTATATTTATTTGTTCTGAATAAAGATATTGGCCAATAAAATGGGCTTTCTCAGTGATATTTACAGCTATTCTGCAGATCTCTCATTTTTATGGCCTTCATTACTTTTATTACTATCATATGAACAATGCAATAATGAGTATTTTTGTCATATGGTATTGGGACTTTTTGTCTTTTCATCTTGATCTCTCATGACTAAAATGACAAACCTAAGTAATATTTTGATTTCCTTTTCTGGTCCTAGTCATCTATCTTCATCTGTAATAAGTTGTCCTGGAATTTTGCTCTCAGACTCCATGATTTGGCCACAGTGTTTGCAACCAAATGAAGGAACACCTGATTTTAATGGACAAGATAATTCTGTGGCCTACTAAATCTGGTCAGATGTTAAAATCTTTGGTTGTTTCTTGCATCAGGGGGTGTAGCTGAAGCCCAGTGATGATCTCTGTGTTGCAGGCACTGGTCAGTGCCCTGTGCAGTGTGTTTCTGTTTATCTTCCCTCTTCTCTTGGGGGATACTGGGGAAGCCTTTTTCACCTTCCTGTGATTCTCTACTCGTGACACAAAGTAGGAGGTGAACACAATTGCAAGTCCAGCGACAAAGGGACAGATATTTGCTGAATTAAAAGGACCTCTGCATGTGATGGTAGGGAGCTTTCCCTAAGGTGTGTTTCTTTACATGATCAAGTCCCAACATTAGCTCAGCATAATAGGTCTTGTTTGCCTTGGGTGCCAGTTCATCAAACTGTATTAAGTAGGTATTTACACTTCTCCCAGCTGAGAAAGGCATTCAAGCGTGTAATTAAGTCCTATCTAAATCAGTGGAATTTAAGCACAAGCCTAAAGTTAAACATGTTGAAATGCCCTGCTGAACAGGGAAGGGTTGCTGAGTGGAGGCAGCAAGGCCCATCTGTGTTTTCCATTTTGGGCAGGCAAGTGTGATGTGAGAAGCCAGGTGTAAAAGCAGCCCCTTGCCAACATCCCCGTGCTCTTGGAGCATTCCCAGTCCTACCAAAACAGCTGTTTGCTTGGGGGGAGGGGGCGGCTCGTGGTTTGATTTTGGGCTTTTTTCCTGGCTCTTCATCCCTTGGTGAAACACAAACCCCAGCCTGGGGCTGTGCTGTGACACCCAAGGTTTCCCTGTCATGGGGCTGGCAGTCAGTTTGCTGCCTTGGTGAGGAGCAAAAACGAAACTCTGGAGCATTTTGACTCTGTCCAAAATAATGGTACAGTTATTATAAATATACCCCTGCTTTGCCCCAGGACAGGAGCAGCTGCAGGGTGACTCCATGGTGGTACAGCTGGTCTC
The DNA here is from genome assembly GCF_052056855.1 of Sturnus vulgaris. Taxonomy (NCBI): domain Eukaryota; kingdom Metazoa; phylum Chordata; class Aves; order Passeriformes; family Sturnidae; genus Sturnus; species Sturnus vulgaris. The sequence goes on from NC_142253.1 coordinate 6,042,696, forward strand.
AGGGGAGATAAGGAATGGACTATTGGTAGTATAAGGCATCTTTCTACCACTATCCCTGTGCTTGCATTAGTAGTTATAAACAGTACATTTGTATTGATTTAAAAAACACCACATTAAAATCATCCCTCCCTTTGGTATAATTATGCACTACTTTATGGAGGCCTTTAAATCAAGGTAAATCTTAAAACTAAGAGTGTTGGACTGGATCCTTTGTTATGGTTAAAAATAGTGAAATAAATTCTTAAATAGGGGAGTGGGGTGGAGCCTTAAAGCAGCTGTGGGAAATCTGAATCTGGATCCTTTTTTTTTGTTAGCTGTTATTTAATCCTTCACTGGACATCCATGTTCCTGACTCTGTTAATGGACTTAGTCTGCTGTTGCTTTTTAGGCCACAAAGGTTGAGAAAAGATGAGTAAGCAGCATTGCTTTCACAGCAGAGAAAACCTCAAGATGTCAGAATTACAGCTGGAGCTGGCATTTCCCCTTGTGGTGTGGTGACTTTGTCCCTCTGCCACCTGCCCGCCCTCTCAGTCTGCCTCCTGAACAGGACAAGGGGAGAAAATAAGACCAAAAAGCTTGTTGGTCAAGGTGAAGGCAGGGAGATTGTGTACTAGTTACTGACACAAGCAAAACAGATTCAGCTTGGTGAGAAGTTCATACAGAGCCACTTAGCTCAGGTTTGGATAGTGAGCAACTAAGTGGAATTCAAACAGATTTTCCCCAGGCTCAGCTTCACTCCATCATTCCTGACCCCTCTAAGCCCTGCTCTCCCAGGGGGATGCTCAGTCCATCGAGCTCCTCCTTGCTCTTCCTTCCTCCCCAGCTCCTGAGGCTCCTCAGGGGCTGCAGTCCCTCCAGAGCTGCTCTCAATGGGCTCATTGCAATGAGCTCAGTTTGGAGCCAGGCTTACTGTGCACCCTGTACCTAAGGAATGTCTCCCTCTAGGTCCAGTGGCTTCTCATTTTGGAGGCTGAAGCCATCTGCTAGATTTGCTGTTGAGCTTGGCATTGCTGTTGGGCCACTGCAATACTCATTATCTACACCCCTGTGGCATTAAGAACAAACAAAATAAGCTGGAATATTTGTGTTTGAAGTAGTTTAAATTTTACCCTACATGCAGATATTAAAATGCTTTAGTATTTTTTTTAATAACAGTTTCTTCACAGGGTTTCAGCACTTTTCTTTTATCTCCTTTATTTTCATTTTCACCTGTCTTTTGTGCAGCCCTTCCAGTCATCGAAGCCCTAATGAGATTTAAAAGTGGTTAGCAAGGAATGAAGTGTTACAGGGGTCATTTGTGAGTGGCTGAATAATTTTGACTTTAGATTTTTTTAGCAACTATTCTGAATTATAAATTCAAAGAAGAGGAAAAATTTAAAAAAAAAGAAGGTAGAGAGGCTACAGGAACAGAACAGCTGCCTGGTCCCTGAGCTGGATCTGCCCATGTGCTGTTAGCCTGGCTCAGCCAAGGGGCTTCTGTTCATGCCTGATCTGTTCTGGACTAATATTCTTTTATAAAAATATAGATTATACCCTCCCCAGTTAAGGAGAACAGTAAAAATAAATTGTATATTTATTTGCTACCAGTGATTTAAGTTTTTTTTTTTATTCCCAGCTAACTAGTGTGGAGATATCTTCTTTTTTTTTTTTTTTACCAGAAGATTCTGTGTGGCACATGACCTTTGAAATCTGGAAATGCTTAATAACCTCACTCAGTCTACAGTACTGCCTTTTAGCTGAATTTAACTTGCAGCATAAGTTATAAACCAGTCTGTGAATATTTCAGTCAGAAGAAAGTATAGCTCTGTAGTAATTCAGTTGCTGGATAATGACCTACCAAGGAGGGCCCCTGACTGATGAGATGATTTTTTTTTTTTTCCCCTCCTCATTGAAGTAACATTTCCTCTGTTTAATATGGAGCAATTTCAGTTTTGCACCTGAGAGATGAGAAGTCGACGTCTCTGCAGAGTCTCTCATGTAAGTCACCAGCCTGTCATGGTTAGGTGACAAGTTTTGGAGACATCAGAGCCACAGCAGTCCTCGTGAAATAGCATCTTTGTGGTGGATCCTGGGGATTCTTCCACTGCTGCAAAGAAGGATTTGCCACTTGTTTTTTTGTCTCTTCTCTCAAACACTGCCAGTTGCTCCTGACAACAGAGATTCAGCTGCAGAGACAGGCGCTGGGCACTGCCTTGGCTGGCAGCTTGGGATTGCAGCTTTTCCTCTGGTGATTAAAATTAATTTTACTGACACTTGCAATGGGCAGGGCATTTCCCATTGTATTATAAGAGGGAACAGGTAGTGCTTGCTAGACAATGAAGCTGTTTCAGATACCTGTGCACTGACCTCTCCAAACCTTTTCTTTAGTTATGCTAACACTAGGTCTGGTTCTTCCATATAGTTCCAGATGCACATTGTGTATTCTTTTTATCGTGCCTGTTTATGTATTGTTCAGATTTTTGATTTGCATTGATGTTCCCTTTTACCTATAGGTCCTTTCTTTTGCATTTAATTACATGGTTTTGTGTTAGGTTTCTTCTGAATGATGCTTGCTGATGCTTGAGGGGGCGGGGGCAAGTCATATGGATGGTTAAGCTGAGATTCTTTTTCTGTAAATTTCTTTTAAAATAAGCTGAAGTTGAAGCAAGTACAGAAAAACTTTGCCTTTTCATCAGCTACATAAGCAGCTGTGTCTTGAGGAACTGGGTTCTGCTGATGTGTCCACTCCTGCCTTTCAGGATGAATGATGAGTGGTGCATAACTGAAGGCAACAGCATAAACTCTTTATATTTGGTTGCACTCATAAAACTGTATGTTATTCCCCCTCTATATTTTTGCATTTTGCTGACAGCTCTTGGTAAAGATGATGTCAGTAGGAAGTGAAGGTGCAAACACTGCATATCTTTGGAATTACATAGAATGAAAGGCAGTGTTGTTTATGAAAAAATAACGCTGTTCCTTTTATTTTGAGACTGCAACGAATCATCCAAATGGGAGAGACTTTGTATAAACTGTCTTGGGCTGTTATGACATGAAATAGTGGATTAAAACCATGAACCATCAACAATTTTAGTTATTTTTGACAATGTGAAAGAAAAATATTTTCTGGTATTACATTACAAGATGCAGTGATTAAGAGTAATAGCCTTGCCATAATTTAATGAGTGTTACCCGTGATTATAAACACAAAAATGTCCCTGGTGTTGAAATGTGGGCATGCTGAATGTGTGGTAGTGTGCTGGGATCTACCCCAGGGTCTCTTCCGTGTACCCACAGCTGTCTAAGACTGGGGAATAAAGATTTGGCTGATTTTCCTCTATGTTGCTGCCATGGAATTTCCTATGGGTCATGTGTGCATCAGAGGGACGTTTGGCAAGAAGACTCACACCTTTTCCTGCCCAAAGCCACATTTTGTTCTTTCCTGACTGCAGTTCTCTGCTCTCACAGTGTTGGAGATGCCTCTTCAAGCCTTCACATAACCCTGCTGGCTCAGAGCAAGTTTAATAAAGTCTGTGTCCACCTGAAGGTGGGGACCCCCATGCAGACACACTTTGCAGAGAGGGGCTTGTGTTGAGGGAGCAGCCCAGGGTCTGCAGGGGAGGTGGCTGGAGAGGGAAGCTGAGAGGTTGAGGATCCTCAGCTTTCCCAGGGTGGCAGGAACAGCCACATCCAGAGTCTTGACGCCACAACTTGGTGGCTGGATGCTCTTGTTCTTCTGTTTCTGTTGGCTCTATCTCACTGAAAATATGGGAAGTTAAAAATCCATTAGCTGATTCTGCCATAAAGCCAGCTTTTCCTGTTCCTTGCTGAATCTTACACTAGGGAGGCAAAAAAAGCTGCCTGAACTCAGTAAATATCACTTTAATAACACTGTAATAACAAATAACACTATAATTTTATATCAACAATTTATGCTTCTTATATTTTTTAGACTCCGGACCAAGAAAGTATAGTAATAACTGGTGTCAATTTAAATAAAGGAAGGACATAATCATAACCTTTGAAATAACTAGAACTTTTTATGTACTTTGCAAATATATTCTCTGAAAGGTTATGCTAATGCTTTAGCTAGACACAGAAATTTTAGTGTCTTTCTCCCATAATTTCTTCAGTAGCGTTTTCTTTTTATTAGTATAATTATTGCAGGTTAGCACTGCTATCATTTTCTCTTTTCATGGCTCTGTAGCATGCTATTATTTTCAGGAAGCAAAAAATAGGTGTATTTTATAGTGCCATTACTGTTCTTCAGCTTTTAAATTTCCTATAAAAAGCTAGTTAAGGGGTATGATCCTAGTGTTAAAATTGCTCTCCATGGAATGCAATAAGATGATTTATAACATAAATATAAACCCTTAATAGGCACCCAAAATGGCAACCCTCAGAGATTTAGCAGCACCAGTACTAAGCTCTTGATCACTTTAACAGTACATTCCTAGAATTTTTATGCAGAGAAGGAAAATGTATTTCCTTAGCAATGGATCTCTGGGCATCGGCTTGTCTGTGTTTCATTCTGTTGCCCTGGAATTTGGGTAATTTATTGACAATATTGAGATGTAGGGGAGGCAGTCATGGGGGTTTAGGATGTTGGCAGCAAAAATTCAGATCAATTTATAAGGGGCTGAAGCTTTCCATGCACAAAATGATTTGGTGTTTGTTACCCACACCTGGAATTTTGTTGCTGTGAGTGGCACCACTTGGCAATTGAGTGGCTGGAGCTCTTGGAGCTGTGATGGAGATAACGAGGCAGCCTGAAGCTTTAGGGCTGTGATTTTTGGTGGTTAAAGGTTTCTGACTCATTGGTCATGGTTTCCCAGTAGTTTTTAGAGGTTCTGCTCACCTCATCCTGCCACCACAGGGTAGCTGCTCTTCCCCTGCCACTCTGCATCTTAACCAATCATCTGCCAGGGCAGCGTTTCTGTTCCTTCTTCTCCTGTGCAGAAAGGGATCTGACAAGTTCATTGCTTTCCCTGCCAAGGAAAGGTGTGTTTATTTTAAGTTATTTGTGTTAGCTGATCTTTTTGTCTGAGGCCCCATTTGGCCACAATAAGGTCAGGGGCAGAAGGCCCATGGCAGCAGAGCAGCTGCTCTGTTATCATCCACCTACAAGTAATGAAGTTTGCACTGTTCTGATTTGGGTAATAATTAGTTCCCAGACTACCTTTCTCTGTGTCCTCTCTCAAGATTCAATGCAGCAACACAGAGCTGAGTCTTTGCTCTGAATTTGAATCATCTCGTTATTTTGAATGCTGGGGAATGTGTTAGTGCTGCCTGTTGTGCTTTTGCCCTGGTCGTCTACCTGGTCCTCTGCACTATGTAGGGCTGGAGACTCATCCCCCAGGGCAGGAAGTTGGCAGCCAGTAGCTGGGGGGAAAAAGCCCCGACAAAGATATGGTTTCACAAAATGTGTGGCAGCATTTAATCTGGGTATATTTCAATACCAAGCGTTCCCAGATTTCATCAGAAATTCAGGTAACTGACCTCATTTGCTGTCAATATTTACTCAAACAGCTGAGAAACTACTTGCTCTCTAAGCTGCTGGAATATTAATTTGACTGCAGATAATGTTCAGTTTTGCGATTTCCCTTTGGCATTTCTTTATTTGCTACACCTAACTTTCCACCCTTAGCCAGGGCTTAGTACTTAGATGAGTGTTAGTCTATACCTAAGGTTGCAATCATGACTTTTTTAGCCATGACATTTTTTAGCCTTTGGAAGAAGCAAATGTTAGGAAACTAATTTTCTCCCCACGCAGCTGTGTTCAGAAAGCTGCTAGTGAAAGCTATTGATGCTAAAATAACACTGAATTTTTAAACAAGTGCTTCATCCTGTTATACACAATATGGTGTTCTTTTAAAGTTATGAAATAATGTAAAGATTCTTTTTCAGCTTTTATTGCTTGCATACCATGAAACCATAGAGACGCATAAGCTTGTTTGGCTGTGCCATCATCTTCAAGCTAATTGCTAAGATAACATAGTTGCAATGTAGAACCTGCAGCAGTTCTGCAAGCGAGCCTAATTGTTTGATATTTCAGTTTTCTATCCCATTTCAATTGCTGGTGTTTGTTTCTGCAAGTCTGTGTGTCATATTCATAAAGCCATATCAGAATATTTTCAATTTTCTTTTAAGAACGTTGGTTTTTTTTTACTGTATTTCTGGTATAAACAGCGCATTAATCACCAGGATATTCTCATATGCCAACTCAAGAAATTAAAAGCATCTGGGAAAGATCAGCTAAATGTTCTGACCTGTCCTTTTCACTTACTTTACAGTTTATATTTTCCAGTATAACCAGAGCCAGAGTCACATGTATTCAATGTCTAAACATTTTTTTTTTACTCTGAAATGAGAAGAGAGAAGACTTTTTTTAAAGACCCACCATTTAACAGTCAAAGTTGGCTTTGTTATTCCTTCTCTGTATGCTGGAAGTGCCTCAGGTGGGATTAGGAGGTTGCTGCTGTGCCCTTCTCCCAGAATCAGGTGTCTCTGGGACAGACAGGGTACAGAGGGAGGGCAGAGGTGTGGAGTGAATTGTCCAGGACTACCTGGAACGTCAGCATCAGGGGCAGGATTGCCATCCCTTTCTGTCTCAGCTGATGTGCTGAGGGTGAGTGTTGTGTGTCAGGTGCAGTGCCCAGGGAGCCCAGCTTGCAGGGCTGATGTCACCAGCACTGGCATTCTGCCCCAAATTCATGGGGACCTCTCAGGAATGGGCCCCTGGAGGTCTCCTCATGTTCCCATGCCAGTGGCGAGCTGGGAAAGAATACAAGCTTTAACAATCTCTCTGAAAAAAAAAAAGAAATGGTGGCAAATAGGAAGGAAATGCCAGTGCGAGGTTTCTTTGAAGCTTTCTCTGGAAAACGTTTAGATAATTCCTATATGGCTATAAGCAATTTTACCAGCCCAACACCAAGCAGATAAGTCACTCTGTTCCTTGTCCCAAATGTATGCATTTTAAATGGGAATGTCACACTTCAGCTCCAGGTCCCCAAACTATCTCAGGTTTCCCGTGACATTGAAGTGTTGCTGTGCAAACAGAGTCGTGTGTCAGCACCGTGTGTTAATGACACCTCTCAGTGTGTGCCTCAGCAGAGCTCTGCAGGAAGGAACGATCCCCTGTACTTAAGGGGGAGATGAGGCAAAATCTCCCCTCTGCAGGGGAACCAAGAGGTGCTGCTGAGAATTAACAACTAGGCTTGGGATGTCTCCTAACACCAGAGCCTGAACGTTGGAATAAATTTTTGCTTTTCTTTCTGTGCAATGTTGAGCTGAGCCAACAACATCTGTGTCAAATTTCTATCAAATATGGTTAAAACCTGTCAGTTTTGAGCCCTCCTGCATCACAGATCTGTAACAGGAACTGGTGTTTGAGCTGAACTGAGCCAGGCAAGCAGCGTGATCTGTCATTAAACTGAAATGGATAAAGGAGATGCTTTTTTTCTCCTCATGCTTAGGGGCACTGCTGGATCCATATCTGATAAACAAACCCTTTGCTCGTTGGTTGTGGGGTTGCCTGATGTCCTGCTCTTTGGGAGAGAGGGCCAGTCATGTGGGTATACACAACTGTGCTCTGATATCATCTTATGCTGCAAACGTGTGGGGAAAATAAAATAAATCAGCTCTGATTGAGCAAGTTCAAGAATGTCCCTTGAACTTGGAGAAACTCTAGAAAGTCCTGGAAATGGAGTTTTGCCAGAAAACCTGTTGAAATATGGTCAGGTTTTCTTGCATTCTTAAACACAGCAGAGAAATTTGTCTTTGAAGTGCCTTGCTTGCAGATAGAGGTACTTTAAGAAAACCACATTAAAAGATACAGGGTTCAGGGAGCTCTCCCAAATTTCCTGTATAGTGAAGTTGAACTTCCTTCCGTTTAATTCTTAAATACAAGATGGTTTCCTCACAGAAAAAGAAGCAGAATTGCAGAATTGAGTGTTTTGCAGATGCTTTGATTAGATTGATGGATGCCTACTCCTTTCAGCTTAAGCCAGTGCTCTTCCCCAAAAGCCCATGGCATGTTTGCATAATTAAAATGCAATTAAAAACTTCCAGGAGAAGAAATTTCATAGAGCTTCACCTGAGAAACCTAGGGAGCCAGGATAGGTTGTTTGGTGATATTAGATATTTTTCCTCATCTCCTGATGATTTTTTTTTATTATGTGCATTAGGAGTTCAACCCTGGGCTTACTAAACTTTTCTTCTATTGCCTCTAGTAGCAGAATTGGAAGGTATTTTGAGGAGGAAGAGGGGGGAAAAAAAGGGGGTACAGTTTTTGTGGGATGAAATTTTAGTTCTCATAGTTTCCTGGGCATTTGCACTTTGTCTGTTTGATTTGGATGGATTCCCATTGCTGCTTGAAGATGTCAGTAAAGAGCTGTAGTGTTTTACTGATGCTCTCTTTTTAGTGTTGTGGGTTTTGTCCCCTGTGGAAGCTTTATACATTAATACCTTTTTTTAATGAGTATAATCCATCTATGACTGCAGCTGAGGACTTCATGGCAGCTGTATGGATTCTGCCTAGATCCCTGTGGATTTCAAATGATTCCAGGCTTATGGGTTTGTTCTTATTTACTGCAGAGACTTGCACCAAAAACATTTAATACCTGAGCAGAGCCTCAGGGGTCTGTTCACATCTAATACAAATTGATCCAGATGGAAAGGAAGTGCAGATCTGATGTGAGTGCAACACGGGGGAAAATGAAAATGCTCTCTCCAGTTTCCCCTGAATGCTAGTCTGGGATTCAGACCAGAGCCAAGTGGCACACACTGCTCAAGGCTTGCCTGTGCACATCTCCTACCTGTGCCCTCCTGCCAGGGCTGATCTTAGATCTGTGAACTGGGTGTGAGACCCCAGAGCAGGGGAGGGTGCTCCAGGAGCACCTGCCATGCTCGTGTCCTAGAGAGCTCTCCCAAGGAGGACCCTTAGCTCGTGTGTGTTGGCCGTGTTTTGGGTGTTAGCTCCTTTCTCCTGATGTCCGGGGAGATCAAACCCCTTCAGTCCATGAGCAGGGGCTAATTATGGAAAGTGTTGTACTCCAGTGAGTTTGTAGCTGGTAAGAATGTTAATCACGTTGCTGTATTTGGTATAAATATTTACATCTGAACTGTTTTAATTGGAAACTACTGTTGATTTTAAAAACATTCTACACAAGTGATGTAGCATCTTTGCATGCTTAATAGGAGGAACTGGTTTCGTGTGTGATTTAGGGTACTAAATAACATATTAAGTTATGCAGAGCAAAATGTAAATGTATGTTTCTTATTTATGTTTTTCAGGTAAGAAATTGCATTCCGTTAAGCAAGGCTGCCTGAGGGAGTTGACAGATGCTGGCTCTGTGCATTCATTTGTAAGCTACCAAATCATGCAAAGTATTCTAGCATTAATCCTGCTTGATATTTTGGCAGCTTTTGGAATTAAATTACTGCTTTTAAAATATCCAAACAAAATATTTCCTCAAAATTCTGTTGTTCTTTTCCTTCCTTTTGCAAAACTGCTTTCTAAATACTGTCCAAGTAGTAGTTTCTGGTCCTTCCATAGACCTGCATGTTTTTCAGTGAATAATATGCAAATTTTGCCTGATTGCTCTAGATCTTTCTGATATCTCTCAGATAATCAGTTGCAAGGATATTTCTTTAAGTAAACGTCATAAGAGGCAGTCTGCATCTCTAGTTGTATTATATATTTAGGTATTCCCAGACAGTATTTTATCTCCACATTGATATATTCTCCCCCAGGTTCAAAGCTTAATTTTGCCTCCCCATTTTTTTTTTTTCTTCTTTTTGGGTCCCTCTCTGCAGTAAGCAATATAAAAGACATAAAAGTGTTGCTTCCAGTCTCTTACAGCTAGGAAGTCTACCAACTACAATCAATAACTCTGAATTTCTAGGGTAAATTAAATGAAAGCAATATACATGATTCTCCCTCATTACACAGGAGAGGAACAGAAAGCCAGAAACGTGATCTGGTTCTTGTAGATACTTGATGAAAAATAATACAGCTTTGCAGGAAGATAGCCACCAGGAGTCTAAAATTGATTTTCTTCATTATAGCTGCTTGAGATTTGCATTTTTCATATCAAGAAACTTTTACAATGGGAGGCATTTTTCCTTCTGAAGTAGTTTCTTTGGTAAGACAGGGAGAGGAAAGATTTTATGTAGACAAAAAAACCCCTCAAGTGTTACTTTAAGAAGGCAAAGCTACTGTCCATCTTTGCCATGGATACAGTGAGACACAGGTGCAAGAGAGCTAATTCAAGTCATTAATCCTAATATGACTGTTTCCTGGCCTTTCAGCACCACGAGGGTTGTTTGAAGGAGGTCACTATTTTATCTCTGGAAGTAGATGGAAAACCTTCCCTTAAAATTGCAGTGTGGGCCCCTGGCTCTGCATGGGCTCCGATAAGAAGCTCTTTAAATATTGTTCTTTAATGATGATTATTTTCATCAAGCTTTACATGGAGCATGGCTCATCTCATGGGAGTCAAAGGGGATTTCAGCTGGTGTGGTACAAGCTGCCATGGCTTGGCAGGACCAGGGAGCCTGAAGAGCCTTGGGCAGCACTTGGGGCTCTATCCCACTGCTGCACTGCATTCCCTGTCCTGGAACATCTCTTCCAAGCTGTCAGGGGTGGTGTTTCTAGGCCAGCCAGGCATGGCTGTAGTAAAGGGAACAGCTATATTGGCTTTTAGACCGAAGGAGCTGTGGGTTAGACACAAGTTAAACCCTCAGCTGCCCATCTACTTGGCTGCAATCTGTTCCTCAGCAAACAGGGACTTTTGTTGGGTGATAGATGATGGTGTGTTGAGAATGGCTACCAGTCTTTTGGATGATATGGGCGAGCCTTATTATTCTTAGCTGAACATAAGGCTGGAAAATATTTGGCAGGAAGATGCCTTTGCATTTTAATTAATCAGTGTGGTTTTTTTTCCTGGAAACAAATTGAATCCTGTGCACTTGGTTGGCTTTGACAGTGGAGAGCAATTCCTCAGCAGAGCACACAATTCACTCTTTAGTTTCAAAATAGAGCCCTGGACCTGGGCAAAGAAGGTTATATGGGGGTTATGCTAGTTTAGAATTTGCCCTGCATCTTCATTTTGATTCCCTGCATGATACTTTCAGCCAACAGGGATGTCCCTATAGCATCATAAAAAGGGATGGATATGAATGTTTTTCTTGCAGAAGTTAAACCCAGATTTATAAATCTGGAAAATTGGCTCTGCTATCCAACTGATGCAGTGTGTGAATTTTCAAACTGCAGGCTCTGCTGTAGAGATTCCTCTTGCCCCTTTCAAACTGTTTCCTCAGAAGGAGAAGTGCCAGCATAATCTGAATATGCATAAACTGTGGAGGAAATGATGATAATTAACAGCAGAGTGGCCAATTTTGAAATACTGTATTTATCATTCTTTATCAGTCTTTTTTTATCATTCTCACTTTTCATCATCCTGGAAAAGATTTCTCTTAGACCATAGCTGAGGAAAAAAAACATTCTCTGAGGTTTTCTTGCAGAAAAGAGAGCTGATGATCCAGGAAAGCAAGACCTAGTCCTGGTGTTTGTTAAGTCAGTTTCAAGGCTGTTATTTTATCAGTACCCAGGTTGAACCTATGGAGTGTAGCTCATCCAGTAATACTCCAGACTTCTGTAGGACAAAATCACTACAATAGGAATAGGTTCCTCTTCTTTCACTGTCTATGCTGCTGCCTTTACATTTAACACAGAATTTCATTGCTATGCCATGTTTCATATGAAATATTAACATTATTAATTCATTTTTGCCATCATGTAGAATTTAAATCAGCTTGGAACTTCAGTCTTCCAATTCAAAACATAACCTAAATCCATAAGGAATTGCAGTTGTTGTTAATGACTCTCACATAATTAATTTCTTCATGAAATAGAATAAATGCTTAAGTATCTCAGGTACTAAATGGTCTGTATTCTTACAATGCAATTTTAATTTAATTAAACTGTAGGATATCTCATTGAGAAACATTATATGTGAAAAAGAACTTAATGTGAAGGGCAAAGTGCTATTATTCTTGCAGTGATAAAACCTGAATCAGATGGAAGTGGTAATCTAAATCAAGTGGAAGACTAGTGCAGAGCCAGTAATCTCCATTTAAAATGAGACACTTTGCAGGCAATAATTTAATCTCATTCAGACCAGTCTTAATTTAAAATGGCTTTTCTTCCATTGCTTTGTATTCTTCTGCAGAGCAAGTCATGGCATCTGAGGTGGCTTGCACAAGGCACCTGATTTTGTTCATTTATTGCACTTTTGTACAACTGTAAATCTACTCAACAAACACTCAGCTGGCCATGAATCTCTTAAACTCAATAGATGGCATTGGTTTACACAGTTCTTGCCTGGTGTCTTTGCCAAGGCGATTACTGTTCTGCAAAGGCTTGTGAGAAAAGATGTGAGCTTGTGTATGAGCAATGGTCTGTATGTTTTGGGTTACTGTGCTGTTTTGGGGCCATTTGTTTGTTTTAACAATTGCACTGTAATTTAGTGTTTTCAGAACATACTGTCTTTATAAACTTATGTCCTGTGTACTACTTGTGCTTGTGACAAGTGCCATCAAATCCTTTGGATTGGAAAGATTCCTGGGAGATTGTGTAGTTCAGCCTCTTGCTCAAAGCTGGGACTGTGCTGATTTTATCCCAGCTTGCTCAGGGCTTTATCTACACCTTCAAGGACAAAGATTCTTCAGCTCCACTGGGCTCCTGTACCAATCCTTAATTATACCCAGGGGAATGTGTTCAGTATATCCAGACCAGAGAGTCCCATTCTCCTTCCTCAAAGATGAGCATGGCTGTGTTCTCTGTAAGCCCTGCCTTGGTACCTGATGGCTTCTGTAGGTCCCCAAAGCCTTCTCCTTTCCAGGTCAGACTAATAACTCAGCCTCTCCTCACAGCTTGCATGCTCCAGTGCTGACCCTCCTGGTGGCCTCAGGTGGATTCCCCCAAGCTGATCAACATCTTTCTTGTGTTAGAGGGGCCTCGAGACTGGAGGCACAATTGCAGCTGTGGTTGAAAGAGCTGAGAAAGGGGAATAATGGCTTTCCTTGATCAAGTGGCTTATGCACTTGTTGTTGCAGCCTTTGGATCCTGGCACCCTTCACTGCTGTTAGGGCTCACGTGCTGCCAAGTGTCCACCTGGATGCCAGGTCCCCAGGTACTGTTTGTATAGATGTAGTCCTACACAGAAGTTTGCAGAACACTGTTTTTTACTAAGCAAAGTAAACACTGCAGTGATAACTTAAAACTTTAACTTGCATCTGCCCTCTTGCCAAAATAATGAGCCACCTGCTATTAATTAAAACCAGCCTACTACAGCTAGTGGCTAAAACCAAATTCAGGCCTCTGCATCTTCTGTTTTAAGCATTCATGTGACTCTTCCTGGCATCCTGTTTCTTTTAAAGGCCAAATTCAATGCTTTCTCTTGACTCCCACAGGCTTTGAGCTGTGCCTAAAACATTTCCTTTCAGTCAAAAGCTGTCCAACTACTGCTTTCTAGACTGCCCACACATGCAGTGAAAGAGCCATGTGGAGGCATTAGAGAGTGAATTAGAATGAATTAGAGGAGCCAGGTTCTATAAAGGCTGGAGGAAATGCAATGTAAATGGTAGTGACAGAGAGGAACTGCCAGTTCCTTCAAGCTGAAATCTTGTTTACGTCTTTGTGTGCGTGCTTTTTCCTTTTTCACAGAATGCACTGCCTCTATGCCCTTCCTCACAGCACATTGCTGTCTTTGTGTAGCAAGTCTCTTGTCTTCACTTGTAGAACTATATTTATCTTCATCCAAGTCACCTTTCTCAGTTAATACCAGATTTTCCACTGCTGACGTTAGTGGGACCCTTTTCTCTGTCCTTTCCCATTCCCAATTTGCACAGCCTTTCTTGCCAACACAGACCTTAGACCCCAGACACCCTTTTCCTTTCCCATCAGGTACAGTTTAAAAAAAGAAGCTGTCATTTAAACTCTTGGCTTTTAAAATAACTTTCTGCTATGAGGTCCAGCTGTTATCTAGCACTTAACCTTTCTTAATATAATTAAGAGTTTAGACACAAGGTTATTTCACAAACCCAAACACAAATCCTCACAAAAAGGAAGCCTAGAACTGGTAGGCATACTGCTACTTGTGGTCACCAAGCTTTTAATTTATTAATCTTCTGACAGAGCTGCATTAAGAACTGAACCTTTTAAATTTTGCCTTACTATTTTCTAAGTATTCTGAAGTACTTTCTGAAAAGGCTAAGAGTCGATAGGGATTGGCATCGTGGTTACAGGCAAAACTAACAGCAGTTCAAATGCCACAACAAACGGCAGAACTCGGGGTGTTTTTGGACAAAGGATCCTTGGGCCAGTACCCTCTCCCTGGCTGTAGCCATTCTGTTTTAGTTCACAGGGGCAACAGTGCAGAGCTGTTGCCACTTGTTTTCCCCTGTGCCTAGGGAGTATTTAACTGTAGGATGTGTGGGTTGATCTCCTCCTGCACGATTTTTGTTCTGGGAATTGTTTGATTCCCAGGGGACTGAGTGTGCCAGTGCATCCTCTGCTGTGGCCTGCCTGAGTGCTTTCAACACTCCTGAGAGTCCCTTTTTCTGCATTCATCCTCACACTCCGAGGCTCTGAAGGCTCTGATAGGTCAGACTTGATCAGGTGCAATTTACACCATGTTCTGTAGAGCGTTTGCAAAATGTGCCCCAGGTATTGAGTGAATATTGGAATGAAGTCTCTCACAAGCTGAAGTGATGATGGCTACCTGGCATGCAGCAAATGTGGATCTGGAAGGAAAATGTCCTGGCGAGAGGTGCCACACAGGGGTTTGGGCTGCTGAGGAATCCTCCCCTCCCACTGGCCCCCAACTGGTTTGCCAAGCCACGGCAGGAGAGGGAGGTCTGTGGATGCACAACTTACTACCTTAGGATGTGTTTAGGGATTTTTCTTTGTGCATAGCGAGGCATCTGACCCTGCCTAAGCCTTTTGTTTTGTTTGAGCAGCTGCTGGAGATGTTTGGGACTGTCAGTGTCCCTCCAAAGGTGTTCTGGTGGTGGGGTTGCTCTTGGACCTGGGAACTGTAACCCTGTCTTCTGTCAAGTCAGCGTATAGCCTTGGGGCAGACTGTTTAATCTCAGCTTGATCTCCTCTGAAGATCTGACCTTATTTCCCTACTGTGTAATTTTTACAGCCACATGAGGATTGAGGATTAATTAGTTAATGTCTGTGAAGTGTTTTGAGTGCGTTATTTAAGGGTGAAGTATTATCATAAGTCTCTAGGGAAGTGTCATTGTGTTTAACATGCGTACTGGCGTCTGTCCTTCCTAGAAACTTGTGACAGATAAATCCTGTTCCAGATCCTTTGATTTCCACGTCTTCATTATTCATTTTGCCCTATTTTGGAATGCATTTTTCATTTGTTTTGAATTAGAAATATAGCTTCTATATGGCAGTAGCATGTAAAGTTAATTTCAGCTTTTGGACATATTATTAGTTTTAGCAATATTTCTGGGAAATACTACCAGAACCACTCCATTCTATAGAATTGAGCATATTGAACATATTGAGTGTATTGAATATACTCTGATTCCTGGGAGTAATTGTTGGGGTTTAGGATTCTTCTTTTTGTTTTTTTCTCTGAGGGAATTTCCTCTTATATGTGTTGCTAGGAGAAAAATAATGACTGGGTACTTAAGAGGGACCAAAGAAGTTGCCAAGCTCAGGGGAGGGAGGCATTTGGCTGCATTCCTCTTATCTGAGGGATTGTCTGGGAAGAGCAGAGGTACCTTGAGAACTGGGCTGGGTAAAAAGGGGCTGGAGCAGCTGCTACGTCCTTGCTCTCTTGGATTTGGAAGAGAAGGGAGGCTGCAGTTGCTGTGGGAAGAATTCACCAGCACTGCAGGGTTCTGCCTTCTGTCATGAGTGGAGCTCTGCTTGTGAGAGCAGCTGTTGCACTGGGACCTCATTAACACTCACCAAACGGGGACCCTCCATCATCTGCTGGGGTGCCTCAGGGGAAACCCTGGCATCCCAGGCCCTTTCCCCCGCCAAGGGAGCCTCTCCTGCCTATGTTTGGGAGCCAGCCCTGTTGTTCCTCTGCCACTGCCCTGAGGTTTCCATGCTGCCCTGTAACTGCTGGGATGCCCCACGATCCCAGCTGCAGAGTTTCTGATGTGTCTCATCTACTGCTCCGGGGCTTTGCTCATCCCTGCCTTCCCAGCTTGTTGCTCCAAGGTTCCTGTACAGCCCCTTTCTCCATGCAGAGGGGCACCAGGGTTGGCTGCCCTGTGAGTTGTAAAGCAGCCCCTGCCCCGTCCCTCTCGGCCGCCCTGCCCGCCATGGCCGTGTGGGGAAAGCGCCCCCTGCAGGCGTGGAGGAATCACCGCCCCCTGCCCGGCCGGGAGCCAGCAGCGCCCCTGGTGGCTGTGCCCGGAACTGCACCAAGGGGAAAGAGCCCGAGAGAGGTCGGGACTGGGTCTGTGGTTCTGTTTGGAGCTGCTGCTGCTGCTGTTTGTTTGCCTTGTTCTACATCTATGTACTAGTAGATGTAGAACTGTTATTCCTTTTCCCATATCTTTCCCTGAAAACCCCTTAATTTCAAAGTTATAGTAATTTGAAGAGAAGGGGTCATGTTTTCCATTCCAAGGCTCCTGCCTTCTTTAGCTGACACCTGTCTTTCAAACCAAGACAGTAATTTTAACTACATGTACTTTTCTAGAATTACTTTATCTTTTACAATTATTTCCATCCTAATACATTTGCACAATACTTAAAGAGGGAAGCTGTAATGACTCTCAGCAGTGAAGAGGGTGCTCAGAAGGGCACTTACCTTTGTTCCCCCTGTCAGCTAAGGAAATACTCAGAAAAACTTAGACACGTGTGCAATGTTTCCTTGGAGAGCTAGCTGTTACAATGTGAGATGGAAAAGCTGGCGTTCTTGCCTCTGCCTCTAAGATAAACTGCTTTATAGATTTTGACTTCAAGTTTTCTGTCTTCTTGTGTGCAGAGTTTATCCTGTGACTTTTGCTGTGCTTCTTATCCCTTAATTCCTTGCTCCTTCCCATCTCTAATGCTGTCATCAACTGTTGTTTAGTGGAAAGCTGGCAAATGTGCAAACTAATCATCTTTCCTTCTGCCTGAAGTTTTCTCCCTAGGGATCTTTAGAAGGCAATTTCTTTCCTCTATATCGAGGTGGCAGAAATCACAGACTCTTTGCTTTGCTGATTCCATGCAACAACATTTGGTATTTCTGAGCTCTCCCCCTTTTTGTTAATAATCTGTCCTACCCTCCAAATATGTATTTCATGCCTGTCCACTCCAATGAGTTATTTGTCTTGCTTTTAGAAGAAACCCTGTAGATGCTGTCAAGGATGTGGTCTTTTACACAGTTCAGGAGTCCTGAGATGGTGTCTGAGCAAATTTCTCTGTAGTCCAAGGCAACCCTTGTTGGGGGGCAGGCCAGAAGGGCAGCAGGGGACAAAGGCAGCAGGCATCCTCCCAGAGGATGGGATTAGCCTGGTAGTGCAACCCAGCAGCACCTGAGTTGTGGTTGGGGTTGTTGGAGGGCACAGAACCGTGCCTGGATGCAGTGGTGTTTCCCTGTCTGCAGGCTGTTGGGGAAGGCCCCCAGGGGAAGAATTCCCAGTTCTACATTTGCTCTTGCTCTTTTGGCCTCGGCACCAACACAGGGGCTGTATTTGGCATGAAAACTGCTTTTCTACACTGTAGCTTGTCACATAAATGATGCCTTAGGTCTAGAACAGATTAAATAGGACTCCAGTCCAGCCTCTGTGTATTGTGTTTGTAGATAACTATTTGTTCATCCATATGGGAATTGCTTTCCATTTTTAGCAACTATATAAAAATCCATACTATATATAAATATATAGCACTATTAAGACCTGAAACTTCTTCCTGCAATGCTGATGCTTTTAGGCAAGTGGGGAGTTACAAGAACCAAAACAAAATCCAGCATCCGGGAGATTTGCCTTCTGACACAAAGTGCAGTCATTCTCACTCAGGCCAATTTTCTACTCTGCCAATACACTTTTGAATACTTGGGGAGGTCGGTGACCTGGCAATCTGGGTGATTCATGACTAGAAGTAATGGGAAGGCACCATTACAGAATGGTCAGTAGGGAACCATTTGTCTGTCTTGCTCACTCTGAGCTTAATGCTCTCAAAATCATGGCTTAATTTCATTCAGTAGAGTTGAGAGCAAGCCTTGTGTTGGGGGCTGGCTTTCCACTGCAGCTCCTGGCAGATTTGTGCCCATCCTTTTTTTCCTGTCTCCTTCTTTAGTAAGGTAGCTCACAATCTGGCCAGGGGAGCCAATGTGTGCTGGGCTCTGAACTGGCTTGCACTTGCTCATTCTTCTGGAAATCATTCCTGTGCTTTCATTTGTAAAAGGAATGAACTATAACTTTGTATAACTCTTAATCTTGCTTTCTTTTTTGAGTAGTTGTGTAAAATCCAAATATCCCGAGATAAGAATAAGTGGTTTGGTCTAATCAGTTTCCATAAATATTTCATTGGTATGATTACCTGCTACTTTAAATTATTTTCTTGCATGGCTTGTGCCTGATTAAAATACAAAACCTTAACTCATGTCTGGCATGTCAGTTTGAAATAAATGTGTGGATGTATTTGTAAAACCTATTAGAGGAAAGAGGGGAGAAAAGAGATGCAGGGGAAAACATCCAATTGCTTTCAGCAGTGTGTGATGGAATAAAAAAATACACTTCCAAATTTGTAAAAATCACTTGATTAAAAAAGTATTTTGAAATGTAGGTTGTAAGAACAAATAGAAAAAGAACAAATTAGGTCTGAATACATTTCCCTTTTCTCCCCTTTCTCTTTTTAAACATTTGTGCTAGAGAGCTCATATGTAATACTGCAGCAGATCTGAAAAATCTGTCTTAAACTTCTGTAAAAATTACTGTGATCCTTGAGGATTTAGGGACGTTTTTCTTTTTTTCTCATTTTGTTTTTGTTTTTCTCCCCATCAACTAATTTTCTTCATGGCGTGCTCTATTATTTACTGCAAAAGTAGTTAAGGCTTTTCTAAATTATTTTAATGACATAAATTATATCAGAGCTTTCATTAGCGTATTTTACTTATTTCTGGAAGACTGAACTGAACTGCAGCATATACAGGAGTTCTTCCTCCTTTGTCCAATTTTTTGAGGTATTTTTCCCTTTAATTAGACTATGTTTATTGTTCTTAAATCCACACCAAAAAAAACCCCCAGCTGATGTCAGCAGGCTCAGATCACCATGGAGATCTTCCTAAAGTAAAACCTGCTATTAGTTACTATTGGCCAGTAGCAAAAAGCATTATGGATCAACAAAAGCAAGCTCCCCCAAATCCTAAATCTTCTTGGGCATTTCAAACCTTGTAGAAAGAAGCTGCAAGTTCGTGGCCTGATCCCTGATTAAGCCCAGCCCTGCAGCTCCCTGTGGAATTGCAGGGTTGTGTTTTCCCGTGCCTGCACTCTGGGAATAAACCACTGCAGCGGATGGAGCAGTGCATCATGCATGAGCACACTGCTGAATAAACTTGCATGAAAACAAGAGATTCCCATGTTGACATGGGACAGGGAGTCCGAGTTTATTAACGTTGAGTTTCACCAGGGCCATCTGGGCACTATGAGCAAATCCTGCCCTGTGAGGAGAGACTAATTGGTGCCAAAAATGCACATATTTGGGTCTGAATGCAGGCACTGCAGCGAGAGGATCTTTGCTCCCACTGAGCAGGGTTGCTTTGTACTTGGAGGCTCCCTAACGCCAGTACCCAGTGGGTGGCAGTGCACAAGCTTTGCATGACTCTGTAGGCTTTCATTATTTTTTTAATTCTCCAGCTAGTTTCCATGGTGATGACTGCAGCTTTGATGCCTGTGCAAAAGTGGAGAGGGAAAGAGAAATAAGAGGGCGATATTGCATTAAAGTAGGACTTGAGTAACCCATGGAAGTCCCAGTGGTCACAGCCAAGTGCAAGTTCTGCCAGTAAGGCAGTAGTGGGCAAAGAAATTGTGAATTCCTGAAGAGCAGCTTCCAACAAGCTGTTCTGATGGGGTGGTCTAAAGGTGGCAATAAACCTGAAAGATTGAGAAGGGACAAACCAAGGCAAACATGATGTGTTTACATTAAGTGAACTAGACTCACTTCTGGACTTTTTAGGGGATTTTTTGCATTATATAGGCAAAGCTGTGATAAAAATTATAATGCACAGTAAAACTGAGCATGGATTCTCCTGACAGTAGTTTAAAGTGATACATCTAATTAACATTGTGGATTTAAATGCCAGGTCAGATAAGTGGTTTTTTTTTTAATGAACTCATTCAAGTTTTTGCACTGATTCAATTTTATCTTCTGGTACAAGAAACAGTTGTCAGGCTTGAAATTTGGATTTGTTAAAACTATATCTAAAATTCTCTTTTGAACCCTTTGAACCTTCTCTGCAGCAGTGTAACCTCCAAATTACACAGCCTTGGAATTCAGGCACTGCAGTAATTGTCAATACTGTTGACTTTGCACCATAATCTTCTGTGACTGCTGTGAGACGTGGCTGAATTTAATGCCCACAATCTACAGCTTATCAGCATTGATTGATCGAGGCCTGTTTTGTGTAAAAGCTGCTGATCAAGGAGTGCTACAGGTTTGTTTCTCAGACCTGCTGCTTCAATTCAATCAACCTGTCTCCCTTATCTTGGGCAGAGTCTGTCAGATGGAGGGGGCTCTGCCAGCCCTTGTGAGGGGGAAAAGTCCAAACGTGCACTTCACCATCTGGAACCCTGAAACCACACTGCTTGCTTGAAATTTAGCTGTGCATCAAAGTTTTTGTTGGTTTGAGCTCTTTTTGGGTTTTGTTTTGAAGAAGAAAAGAAAGGGATGTTCAGGGGGATGCTTTACTGGTGCAGCTTGTGGGAGAGAGATGGGGATGGTGCTGGTCTTTCTCCAAACTTCCCTAAGCCTCTAGTGAAACTGCATCCCCAGTTCATCACTGATGTTCTAGCTTTTTCTCTCTCCTTCCTACATCTCTCATCACTCCTTGATCAGCCACCAGACACAACATGAGTCTCCCTGCCTCACTGAGGGGCTCACCAGCCCCTGAAGGGATTCTTCCCTCATTTTGCTGTGCTCACTTCCAGACTCCTGCCATCTACAGCAGGTCTTGTGCTTTTCCTCCCCAAAATGTGTTTCCTGTGCAACCACAGGTGGTACAGTGGGAGGGCATCACCTCTGGAGGAGCTGAATTTAAAGCCTCGTGTCTGATGTTGATTCTTTGGTTCTGAGGTAAAGGTACATGTAGTAGGATCTGGGAAAATGTTGTTGGAAAGACAGATTGTTGCCTCTTTGACTGCTAGAAGGGAAATAGGGATGACAAACCTTGTTCACAGAAATTGCAGTGTGTGTTAATGCTTCTCAGTTTTCTGAAGGATCAAACAGGAGGAAAATGAGCCTTTTGTCAGCTCTGGGTAGTGAGTGTGCACAGGAGGTGTGCTGGATTCTCAGGGTTGAACAAGAGATGAGAAGAAAGTAGCCAAAGAGATTGCTGGGCCTTCTTTTGCTTTTCTGTAGTTGCTTTGCTGTGGATGTACCTTCTTTTTCTCGCTCTCAGTGTGAATATTTTTTTAAATGAAAGATAATAAGCTGCATTAGTCAGATGATTCCTGGTCCTCAAAGCAGCTCTTCTGTATGGGGGGATATCTGGGCATTGCCTACTATGTGTCCTCAACAAGTGATCTTTATATCAAAGGATGGCCAGAGAAGATTAAATAGAATTTCCCACTGTGTTTAATACAGAATATCTAAGGCTATTTTTCCTGTCTAGAGTTAAGTTACATTTCAAGGAGGCGACTTGGTTAAATTGACTTAATGGGCATGAAACCTTCACTGTCATTGTGGAAAATCAGCTTACTCAGAGGAGTTGTTTTCTGGACTTACACAGGTTCTTGCAAGCTGTTTAAGCAATGCTAAATATATTGCAGCCAAGAAAAGCTGACAAGGATCCTAGCTGCCAAATTTCTAACAGCAACTTTGTAACTTCATTGCTTTTTCAGCAACAACAAAAAAGGAGAAAAATACTGTTAACTTGGCAAAATCCGTTTTCTGTTTCTTGGGGTGTGGTAACAAACCTCGCTAAAATAACGGAATATAAGTCAGCAAAAACATAACCTGCTTTCAATACAAATTGGAGCTATGTAACCCTACCACTATCTAAAATCAGTGTATGACTTCCCTTGTTGAATTTCATCACCCTTCTGCAAACGAATTAGGCAGTCTGATACTCGAGACGTGAGGATTAGTGGAGGGCTTAATTAAAACATCATTGCTGTTGTCCCTGCAGAATCAAAATCCTGACACTCTGGTTACTGAACTATATTTGAGCCTTAATTTTAAATGACTGCCTTTTACTTTAAAGGGATCATCACTTAGGAACTTTAACGTGTGTTTCTTTTCAGAATTGTTGACTTATGTGTGTCTGCAGATCAAAAATCATTCTCACTGTTTTATTAATGATATGATACCATTTTCAGGTGCTATAATGTGCATCTAGAGTTTTGCTGAGTTAATGATGGTCTTGACTCTCAAAATATAGTATTTATAGTTGGACAAGGTCTTTCAGATTTACAGTGTCCATCCTCCCCAGAGGATGTTTCCCAGAAGACTGATATCAGTTTGGCTCTAGCCTGTCAAATAAGCCCAAGAAATGCATGCTAATCTTAAATCCTAATCTTCAGCAAAAAGTCTTCTTTTTCAGTCTTGGCAAGGAACACTAAAGTCAATAAAAATTTAAAATTAAAAATACCAAAGGAGTCCATCAAGTTCAGGCATTTGGAAGTAAAGAAAAGAGAGCTCGTATGTCTGGGGTTATGATCAGGTATCCAAACTGGGGTCTAGAAGCCAGAATTCCTGGTTATATTTTGGTTGTTTGGCCTTTCTTTGTTATATATTTATGTAACAGAAGATACCCAAGCAATTGGTGTTTAATGCAGCTTTTGGCACTCTGAGGTAGAGATCACCTGCCTGTAGCTAAACCAGGGCTTTGTACATGCTGTGCAAGAGGGCTGGGGAAAGATCTCTGTAAGACTTTTTGGTAAGTCAGATGCATGAAAAGGAGTGTGCATTAAATGATAGAAAATACTTGATTTTCAAAAGGCTGTGATGAATTACAAACAAGTTTAACTTTGCATATTTTAAGGTTCAAGGAGAACTTGTCTTAGCTCTTGATTTTCTTTCTGAATTGAGGCTGTGCATGTTGCTGTAGCAGGTGGTGGAAGCTTGTTTTTGTAGGAGCTTTAAAATAAATATTGTTGTTTAACCAACTCAGCTTCCCCAAAATTATAGGAACCCTGACACTGCCGTTGACCTTTCCATCTTTTTCATCTGGCACATTAAACAGTTTGTGGCCAGCCCTGTGCTACTAAATGCATGACATTTGTTAGAGGTTTTGCTGTGGTAATAGTGGAGGGTGAATATATTTTGTGGACCTTTGCAGATTAAATGCTTTCATTCATGGGTACCTGCAATTTCAGGAGACTGGATTGGACATTGATGGTCACCTTCAGCCTGATGCTCCAAAAGTGGTCGAGTGGAGATGTGACTGTCTTGATTTGCAGTCTAATAGGCTGGGATCCCAAGTGTTACTTTCATAGAGTTCTGTAATTACCTGGGTATATTCTGTGTCTGCAGTCTGAAATCACATATTAAAAAAAATTAAATTTCAAACATATTTGGAGTAGCTTTTCTCTTTGTGACTTGTGGTTCAGGTTCTTTTGTGAGCTGTGCCAGTGCAGTGATTGTCATAGAATGGCTGTAAGGAAGTTGTGACCATGCTGTATCCTAGGAGTGAATGGCTGAAACTTGAAAGTGATGAATTCCTTACAAAACTACTCTGTTTGCCTCACTCAAACGTGAGTAAATTAGCTGTAGTGCCACTCAAGTCAGGGGTTCAGGAGGAATGTAAATGATAGGAATGTGATCCAATATTTCAGGATATGCCAATTTAAGGGGTTCGGATAATTTGCATAGTCTCAGGTTCAGATCTCTGAATCTTTAAAGTTCTTCCATCTTTTGGGTATAATACATCCCACTTGCTTGCAATTTAAGCAGAACTCCTAGGTACTGACTGCTAAGCCAAAATGACCTATCCATGACTTTTAGAAAATTCAAAAGGGCAAATCTTGTGTTATCTCTAAATGTCAACATTGAATCTACTTGATTTTCTGCAATAAAAGCAGGCACAGATGTAAACGGAATGCTCATCAGGCTTTCTTTCCCAGTTTGCTGACCAGATGAAAGTCTTTGAAAAATTTTGAGTAACTCTTGGTTAGTAAGGATTTTCCCCACTTGCAGTCTGAGTTTCTCTCTGGGGATGCATACGACCACTTTGATGGCTGCAAGTTTAAATTATTTACTGAGTACTGGTCTTAGTTTTTTGGTGTGGCATCAGCCTGAAGCCACCCAAACAATGGACCAGCAGCACTACTGGAGACCAGCTGTGTAAAGTAACATCTTAGCTGGCTATTTTAGTCCCCAAGCCTGCTAACCACAAGTGAAAAAGCAGAAACCCTGCCTTTGCTGATGTCCTGGCTATGAATGCAAGCACAAGATTTCCTCATGGCTTTAACATTAATGTGCTCTAAAGTGCTAAGTCAGAGCTCTTATTTTCCCCTTGAGCTGGCAGCTCAGGCCAGCTCCCTTTAATCCACACATTAAGCACACATTTTAAAGTGTGTTGTTTTTGGAAAGATGTTCAGCAACTTCCCTTTTGAATCCAGACACAGAGGTCTCTTTCCAGAATTGATGGCCTGTACCCGAGTGAACTGCTCTGTCTCTGGGCTTTGTGAAAGACCAAGTCTGTGAGTTCAGGGATCACCTTTCTAAATGGGGCCTCGTAAAAGGCAAGGTGAAAGGAAGGGCAGCTTGAAGGGGGGAAAAAAATACATGAACCTCAAGAGTTTGGTTTGGCAAGAAACAGTGCAAATTCATTTTGCCTTAAAAACTTTTACTGGACTCTCCCCTGGTTTAATTATACACTGTTTTTATTACTTTCATCATGCATTAATATATAAAGCATATGGATGTGGCACTGTACAAGTGTGACTTAGTTCCTTGAGCCTTAATTGCTCTCATGCAGCCAGTGGTATCAGAGGAATGATGTCCTGGTGGTTTTCCTGACCTTGCCCTGCCAGGCTGATGGTGGTGCCCAGCACAGAGGGCTCCATACCATGCAGGGTGCAGAATTAACAGAGCAAACCCACAACTTTACTCTCCTGAATACTTAAATTCAATGCAATTATCCAGCCAGTGCCCTCACCTCTCACTAAAGGCTCATGCCTTGTGAAGAGGATGAGATGAGCGTGGCAAGGTGGGACTGCATCTCTTCTCCCAAACAGCAGGCAATAAAACAAGAGGAAACTGCCTCAAATTTCACAGGGAAAGGTTTAGATTGGATTGCAGGAAAAAATTCTTCACTGCAAATGGTGGTCAGGCATTAGAACAGGCTGCCAGGGGAAGTGGTATAACTGCCAATTCTGGAAGAGTTCAAAAAAGTGTGTGGATGTGGCATTTAAGGGACATGGTTTAGTGGTGAACATGGCAGTACTGGGTTAATGATGGGACCCAATGATCTTAAGAGGCCTTTTCCAACCTAAAGCATTTTAGGATTTTATGATTCTATGATTCCAAGGCTACTGCACTTGCTGTGTGCTGGCAGTCATCCTTTTTCACTTGTGACCTATGTAATTAAGGCTGCAGCAGCATCTACTGCTACATCTCATTACTGTGTTCCCTGGGAACATTTCTCAGTGAGGCAATTTATTTCATTTTATGTGTCTAGAAAAAAAGTTCCTCAGTTTCTTTAGTATTCCTGTCATCTTTCAGAGAAGTTAGTGTTTTTTGAAGGCCTTTCCTTTTGGGGTCAGCAGCTGCTATAAACAAGTTTCGTACTGTCTCATTCCTAAACATTTTGGATATTTCATATAAAGGCTTCTTATATTTGCAGTTTTAACAAAAATCTCTTTGTGTAGGCAAGACAAATGCTAAGACATTTCGCTTGCAGTCTGCTGATGGCTTTTGCAAACATTAGAAGTATTGCTGTTTCCACTTGATTGATCAAGTGCATTGCAATGAAATTTAATTTCGCTATGTCATTTAAAATAGTTCAGTAGAGTGAGAATACCTATCATGATGCAACCTCTTGTGCATATTTTTTGTGCTTTTGGGTACATGCATGATCTCAGAGACTCATCTTTAGTGCTGAGAAGCTGATGCTTGGCTGTAGACAGTACCTGGAAGGCTGCATCTACTGTATTTGTGGCACAGACCATCTTTTCTTTTTTCATTGTTAACTGGTCATTTTTCACATCATAAATAGCTTACCTCCAACCAGAGCAGGCATGTGAAATCAGAACACCCTTTCCAACCTTTCAAGTCATTGAAATAAAGACAATTTTAATTTCTATCCAGGTGTCTGAAGACATGCTCAGACACAAGAGATATGTGGGAGAAAACTTGTATAGGCCACTATGTTATTAATAAGTCAGGGAAATACAGCTAGAATCACTTTGATTCCAGAAGGGAGACATTTGGTTTCAAATTAAATGTTTTTCTCCAGGCCTCACTCATTTCTTGAGCCAATGCCAAGTGTCTGAATTTAAAATTCAGTGTTATCCTAGAAGTTATGTCAGACTTGCTTTTATCAATGTATAGGTGAAGAGGAAAGCACCAAAATAAATGCAGTGTTGCTCCTTTCAGTGTGTGTAGCTAGACAAAAAGCAGGGTCTTTCTAACATCTTACACTCATGAGAAAAAATTGCTGATGGAGTCAGATTTTAACTCATTTACAAGTGTGTTATTCTTTCTGGAAAGATTTTTACCTGAGTTAATCCCATGAACTCATCAAAATTATGCTGGATAGCTAAAGATATGAGCTCTAGAGGATAAATATTGAAACATCTAATTGCTAGTGATCAGGTTATTTTTTAAATTTATAGATTTGTTCTACAAGTGCAAAGCATGTCATGATTTTGGAGCAAAGCTATGTTCCTGTACCCCTGAAACAGCTGAATTTTCATCCCCATATAAAAGGGCTATAAAGGGTCAGCTATCAGTGATGTTTGCTTGTCTCATCCCTCTACCCTGCTTTCTCTATCACCAGCTGGAGGTTCTGGCCAGGCACGTTTATAATCAACACTGCCCTCTGCATTTCCAGCTTCTTACAGTGGTGTTTTAGTCTCTTGTGTTAGTATATAATGACCAGCAAATTTCCTTTTCTTGCTCAGTCAATGGCAGAGCTGGTGGGGCTGGAGCAGAGGCTGCTGGAAATGGTGCAGCCCAGCCCAGTTTTTCTGGGGTGCTTGGAATGGGTCGTGCTGGAGCTCTGGGGATTGCTTTGTACTCTTGTCTGTTTTGCTGCAGATCTGCTGTCAAGAATTAAACTTCCTATGGGGAGCCACAACCCTGCCTATATTGATTTTTCTAAACAGTTGCTCTGTTTTAGTGCCCTCGAAGGGACTATACATCTTTTTAATTAAAAATAAAGTAAATATCAAACGAGTGATGAGGGGGGCAGTGGGCAGAAAACCAACTGCATATTGACTTTTTGTTCTGGAGATGCATTCATAGGAACAGCTTACAAGGGACTCCAGAACATGGAAGTGTTTTACCCTTACTGGTTATCTCACATGGGGACCTCGTGGGAAACATTCTGGCATAGCTGGGAAATACAACTGGTCATTTACTTTATACTCTGGAAAATTCAAGGAGTTAAATTCACACAGTAGGTTTTCCTAAAGGTCTTGAGATTGGTCTTCACTGATGCTGTGGTTCCATCCCTGAAATGTCCACGCTTCCACAGCTTGCATTTGGCTGCATCCTCGTGGGCTGTGGTGTTCCATCTCACCTGTGTGATGTGTGTATTCCCACTGAAGGGATTGTGTGTTTGAGGCTCTGAGCAATCCCAGCATGAGACAGGCTCTTAGGAAAGCTCTGTGGAAGTGTTATATTAAATTTCTGTTTGTGTAGTTATTGCTGGTTTTTCATCCTTATTCAAAAGGCTACTTAAGGATATGTTTATCTACTGGTAGATAAGTAAAAATGCTGCTAGAAAATTGGAGGTTAGATTTCTGGCACATTAGGAAGCTTTTCCAAGTTAGATGATGTCTCATATGCAATTAATTCACAGCTGTCTTCTAGGTCATTCAGTTCCATATCAGCAAGGCCAGCTGGAGCAATTGAATCAAGCTTGTAACACCTCTAAAAAGCTATTTCATGAGCTACCATAAACTTTTTGTGCAGATGTGTTAAGCTTCAATTTACACAAAAACTTCCCAACAACCACTTGCAACACAGAAATCTTTGCTGGCATCTGTTTAGACATTTGGAGGCATGAAGAGAGGTGAGGAAGAAGGATTTCTCTGATTTGTTCTGCATGCCTTGTGTTTGGTTCATCATGGGCATCAGTGAAATACTAGAAAGGAAAAGGAAAATAAATCCAACAGATCATCAGTAAATCTGAGCATGTTCAGGACAGTGTCATTATTTCAGGTATTTAAGGCTGTAGAAACAGTCACTTTTTAGGGATCCCCAGGTGGGCTGGGCAGAGCTGGCAGCAAAGATCTGCTCTGCAGAGGTCTGCTCTTGCATGATGTTCACTGGACCACCCTGCAAAAGAAAAGGGTCAAGTGGAATTTCACTTCTAAAATTTTCATACTAAGCATTGATTAGAATTGCTCTTACAATTTGATGGTAATAAATCTTATTTGACAGTTCTGCTGTGTTGTAGTGGGAGATGGATGGGAAGGAGGGTGCAAACAATTGATTATGCACCTAACTAGGCAAGAGCAGGACATGAATTTACGGGAAGAGTAGTGAAGCTGTTTGGGCCAACTAAAGTTTTAGAAAATGACCTCAGAATTTTCATGTAGAGCTCATGTCTGGCTCCTGCTACAGAAGAGGGCTGACACCAGCACAGAGTGCCTGCCTGGGCAGTCAGTGTGGTGGGCTGCATAACTCAGCTCTTCTCTGGACTGGAGATAGATTGCACAGACAAAGGAAATCTTAATTTCCGTGGTTTAAATAGTGGTTTAAAGACCACGTTCTTGAAGTGGATCAATAAAGTGATCTGTTTCAGGTAGAGGTGAACAAAACCATCCAGGGAAGTGCATCTCTCAGTGCCCTTAACATCTGGGTGGGCTCGGGCAGACTGAACATGCTTTGTGCTTGCTGAGACTGGGCTGTATTTTCTCTGTCATGCTCTTTGTTTGGAGACAGTTTCCTTTAAGGCTGATTTGCCAGAGCAACAGTGCATTGATGCACACATAAGCTTGTTCTATAAGAGTAGAAACTGGAAATCTGAGATTACACAGAAAAGGGGAAAATTTTGAAATTCCTTCTGCTTCTCTCCCCTTCCCCAATCTTGTAGACTAGGAAGCCTTGTAATGGTCTCCTAATGAGAATTGCCTTTCTAATTCTGCTTCTGGATCTAATTACTGAATTGAGGCAGCATTGTCTGTGCTGCATGCAGTCTCCTACTTCTCCACAACCTTATGGTCCAGTGGATGCCCACACAGAACTGAGGCGAGTAATGATTTTATTTTTTTCTTTCTAAGCTATGCTGCTGGGTTGTCCACAGCCATATGCATGCAAGTTCTAAGAGGAATGACAAATTGTGGAGAAAAATGTCCTTTATTGCTGGTAATACCAAATTACTATTTTTTATCTGATGGCTACTGTCCTGTGGTGTTTAATGCTATCGTGAACTTTTGCCTTATTAATACTGGCTTGTGGAGTAGCAGTATTTGTCACAAAATAATGAAGCAGAGCTTTCATAGATAAGGGTTTGGGGTTTTTTTGCAAGATTCTTGGCAGCAGTCTGATATGAAACTGGCCTTCCTAAGACTCAGCTTATGACAGAATATTCTCTTTGAAGCATAGCTACTCTAGCATTTGGTATTCAGTGGCTTTGGGCACAGTACATCTAAAGGAGTTCATCCAATATTGATGGTCTACCAGTAAAATCAGGAGGGGAAAAAATCCTATTTCTTAAAGCTCTTATTTTTAACTTCTTGTTGCCTGATCTTAGTCTGAAAGGTCACAAGGGTGAAGGTGTAACAGGGTAAATCAAAATTAAAGAACTGTGCCTTGTCTTGTGTGGATGCTCCTTAATGTTTACTCAAACCTGCAGCTTTAGGGAGAGCAGAATGAGCCTGTTTCTAAGAGCACTGCTCTGTATTGTAGATCAGTATAATACTACAGTGTCTGAAGGTATATTCAAGGCTGGTCTAGATCAGTCTTGCAAATCAGAACGTTGGCACCCAAAAACGTGACTGTGCTGCTGGGTTTGAATGTGGTTTTAAAAGCAGTAGTCCTGCCTCACATTTGGCCACAGAGAAAATGGGTTTTGACTCCTGAGCTGACTGAGAATTAATCTCTTTGGTTTACTGCTGCTGTCTCTTGCACACTGCTTTGGCATCCCCACACAGCTGCAAGTGCCAAGGCAGTGAAGGACCACAGGAAGCTGAAAGGGGCAGGGAAAGGGACTGAGGCTTTTGGCAGCTGTGCTGGCCAGGTCACTTCAGGCTGGTTGAGGTTTCCACCCTTAAGCTGTGTTAGTGTCCACAGAGGATGAATCTGGTGCTTCTTAAGGAGTTGCTGAGCTCCAGGTGTGCCCCTGGACCTGGCTGTGTGGGGCAGTGCCAGACTGCAGCAAAGGAGATGTTGCTTCAGCTGAGCTGATTTATTTTGATTTTTCAAGAAGCTGTAACTTCTTAAGCTGCAATTCCTTGCTGAACAGACTTCACCCTGTGTGAGCAAAAGCAGTTCCTGGAGGTGTTGGCAGTGCTGCCAGGATTTGCTGATGCAGAACAGCTGTCTGGGTAGCAGAAACCTCACCCAGTGTTGCTGTCTGGTGTGATCCTGGCCTGGAGAGGTTCCCTGACACCACTAACTCTAAATGTGCAGCTGTGAGCTCCTTCATCATCTCTCCCATGTGGTACCAGCTATGCTGTGTGTGTTGTGTGCATCTCTGTGTTTAACTGTAAACCTATCAGACAGGATTTTGCATGGTGTGTCTGGGCAAGCCTTGCACTTTTTTCCATGTACATGCTCATCTTGGATATCTGAGATAACAGCTTTATGATGAGGAACCACTGGAGCCATTCCTTGGCATTAGACATTCACTTGGGGTTCACAGCTGAGGGTAACAACAAGGTTGTAACGTGGCACTCCAAACAAATATGGAAATAAGGCTTTAGTTTACTTAAAATTTTCATATGCCACGGACAGAATGAGTAAATGTGATTTCATTTCTGATAGTCTTTATTAGTTTTTCATACACAGTGTGGTGTAGAAACATTTGTATTTCAATTTATTTTATAGAAAAAGCCTTCTTTCATAATCTCTGTCAGCTCATTGTGCATAGCAGCCTCTGATCACAGAAGGATATTAGTTCTTAATTATCTGCTGGTAATTTACTTGTGCATGAGTTTAGCAATCCATTAGGTGGTGATTTATTCTTGAGAGAAATATGTAATGAAAAGTTTTAGGATTTGCTTTCCCTCACCCCCCTTTTGGCTTGCACTGGAATTAGCTGATTGATTAGATTGCAGGATTTATCCAAACCACACTCTGCATGTTAGAGATTGTAGTTAAGTACATTAAGAAAATCTGAAGCAAGACACAGATAAATATAATAGTGTTTTTGATGGCAGTCTCTGAATTAGGCTACTGGCTGATAAATTAGAAGTTAAATTAACAAATACTGGAGTATTGGTCTAATTCAGGGATTTTTTTTTTTCCTTGTAGTCTCTCTTGATTTATGGATATCTAAAAGTTTTTGAGTGGAAATATAAATCCCTCACAGCAGAGGAGCTCAGTAGCAGTGAGCTGGTTTTGTGTCATGCTGTGGGACTACATGGAGTATGGACTAAAAACTTTGACTTAATGCTGCTTTATGACACAACAAAGAGGGATGGAAAGAAAGGCCTGAACCTCCCACTGCCAGGCTATCTCATTTTGGGAAAACAGCTTTATAGTTGCTTTCTCCTCCACCAGAAGCTCAGTATTTAATGGTGAGTGTCACCTCACTAACTTGATGCTGATCTTACATTTGTGACTGTAGCTCAGCAGCTGAGCTGTGGTAGCTGTCTGGGGAGGCAGCTTTTGGTAATTTCATTTACTGTCACTTGAGGTGCACAGGGTGGTAAGTTAAATCCAGTTACTTCTGTTAACAGTTGTTTTTCCACACCTTATTCTGTGACTTAAAGGCATAACATCACCATTTACACTTGAGGTACTGAAATATATGGAGGCCTACTGGTTTTTTTTCCTGGTAGTTTCACATATACCAAATCAGATCTCTTTGCTGAACTGCTTAGCTGAGAAGTTAATTAGTCATTAAAAGAGTCAGTCCCTTTATTAGGTCGAGTTAGCTTTAGTGTCTTGTCTGGAAACTGACTGCTGTAATGTGATTTTTGCAAAGTGAGTGGTTGGTGTTCCTGACAGCACAGAGTTGAGAGCAAGGGCTGCTTTTCCTGCCCAGTGCCCTGTCCTTGTGTGCTGGCTTCCCACTTTTAGCTCTACTTGAAGCAGTGACAGAGTCTATGGCACATTTGTCATGTCAAGGATTTTGTTAGTAATTGGCCCCAAGTCTGACAAGATGAATTACTCGGAGGAAGAAGAAGATGTCATTAAATAAGGATCAGAGTCTCCTGCTGTGTTGGCCTCCATCCCTGAGCAGAGCCCAGGGTGCAGCACAGCCTCAGTGATGGCTGGAAATGGCAGAAGATGCTGTGCATGCCCCACACAGGGGCTGCACCTCAGCCTGGCTGCTACAGGGGAATGGGGGACTGCCACACTGTCCTGCTTTGGGGCAAATTTGGGAGGAAACTTCCAAAGGGGTCCCTCTAGAAAGCAGATTCAAGCAGCACCTTCCCCAAATGGTTCAGGTAAAGATTTCCTCGGGGAAAAGTGGAAAAAAGCTGTTTATTTAACAAGCAAAGTATTCACAAGCATTTAAAAAATGAATAATGTTAAACAATAAAACTTCTTGCTGTTCTGAAGAGATGGCAAATTCAGAAAGACCCTGTTGTGGGCTCGCTCAGTCTCTATCAGTCCCTGCTGTGGGCCACAGGTGTGAGCTCCTGGTGTTTTCTGGGTTTTCAGTCCAGAGCAGCTTTGAACAGTTCCAAGAAAAAGAAAAGCCACAGTCTGGGGAACTTCTCTGCCTCAGCTAGCTAAAAACTAACTAAAAGCAAAGGAGAGCTCTCTCCTGCTGTCTGTGCTACAGACAGCACAGTCTGTGAGAGAAAAATGTGGGGGAGCAAGTGCAGCTTCTGAAAACAAACTGCATGCTTCTTCTCTACCCATTCATTTTTGGAACCAGTCCCAAAGGTGCAGAACTTAAAATCCAGCATAAACAGAACAGACAAGTGGGGATACAAGCATCATAAAGCCACCCCAGGACACACACCTGCAGGGGAGATCATCTGTCTGCATGGCCCTCTGTAATGCCTGTGGGGTGAAGGCACAAATTATTGCTCCTAAAATGTCTGAGCTGGAAAGGGGCAGAAACAGAGACCTGGAAAGAAGGCAGATCCAGTGTGTCTTCTCTGAGAGTGCAGCAGAAGGGGTGCTGTGAGCCTGATGGTCTGCTCCCCTGAACTTGAGCTTGATGATGTCTTGCACCAGGGTTGGGAAAGCACCAGGGCAATGCTGGCAGAGGGTTTTTGGCCCACTGCCCATGGTTTTCTTGTCCCACCAGTGCTGCCAGAAATGTTAGCCAGCCCCACTGGTGGCAGCTGCGTGTACCTTAGAGAAGAGTTTTGAGGTGTCTGTCCAGAAAGACAGCACTGAGATGGAGAAATTACATTGTCACATAAGCTGTATGCATTCTTCATCAGATGCTGGACTCTTTCTTGTGTTTAACCTGTAAATTAAGTGATGCAGTTTGGGCATCCTCTCTCCTCACACCAAGCTCTGGTGGCAGGACACGAGGGGCTGTGTTGAGTCTTGGCTTCCTCGTGTGTGAGGAGCAAGAGGAGAAGGAGCAGCCAGGATCAGGCTCCAGAGGTGTGAGCAGTGTGCTGAGCCCTGGCAGGAGCTGGGCTCTGGGAAAACTGGCTTGTTTTTCCCTTCGTGGAGAGGCTGTTTATCAAGATAAATAATGGCATAAAGCACTTAATCAGCTATTTCTCTGTCGTTACTGATGTCTTTCCTTCCAAGCCACGTACCCAGCAAAGCACACAGCCCACGTGGCTGAAGTAGCCACAGAACAGCCATTGCCATTGATCACAGGGCTCCCAAAGCATCGTTTGTTTCCAGCGTCTGAGGAAAATACTCAGTGAAAACCCAATGGCAGTGCATTAAAAATTGCTGTTTATCTTTCAAGCATGCCTAGGGTTGCACATTAGCCCTGCATGCAATCCACAAGCAGAGAACAGCAGCAATTCTGTCTCACCCATCATGTTCAGTGACTGCAAACCTGTCTTATTTTGACCAAGGAAGCAACCTGACTGTGTATCAGAATTCTTAATAATATCATACATCCTAATAAAACTCATAATAAAGTAATATTGAAAATATATGACAATCTAAAGAAAGTCTTCTCTCAGGGCTATATCAAACAACCTGATGATTGCTCTGCATTTTCTGATGAGCATACACTGAAATAGAGATGGGGGGACTTTAATGAGGCTTAATTGTCATTTGGTTTAGGGAGAATTTCTGCAAAGTTCTAAAAGAGTTGGGACTGTTTTAAAAATGTTTAGAAATAATTCAAGTATGAACAACAATCCTCAGAGAAGAGAATTTCAGTGGCAGCTTCCTAACATGACAAACCCAATTTTAGGTCAAATGTTGTCCTCTGAATGTCCAGCAATCTTTGCACATTTTCCAAGGTAATTAACACAAAATCCTAGGGATGATGTTGGACTCTGCTGTTTGCAAATGAATTAAAAGAGTTTTTTAAGGATGAGGAAGAAGCCTAAAATTTAGTCTGAACTACTTTGCATATGTTGGCCTCTGAGTTAATAAATTCAAGTTGGGAAAAGATTAAATTTCATTAACAAAGACATAACTAATCTGAGTTTGAAAAGTTCCAGTGCAACATCCTAACTTTAAGGTTTAAGGTCTGAAATGCAGAGCAGATACCCTGCTTTTATAGGCAAATTCATTTCCCTTCCAGATTTAGACTCAGGGTGATTTACAGTCTGGTTTTGAAGGTGCTTAGCACAGGCCTAAGCAAAGTCTGTAAGCTGGAAATGAGCACTGCTGAGCCCTACAGCTCTGTAAAAGCAGTAAAAGAGAGAGGTATAAAATAAAGCTTTTTTCTTTTTTTTTTTTTTCTGAGAAAGAGAAATAAATGGTGGAATAAAATACTTCTGTTGATTAATATTTCACTTTGAAATGGATTAGGAAGAAACTGTGATTTATGTATTTTGATTCAATCCACTGCTGCTTAAAATATAATCTTGGTACAGTTTGCAGTTAACATGTGCATTTGAATTTTGACTTTTAGGTTTTCCAGAACCCAAACCTAATTGCATCCATGTACATGTAAATTCTATGTCTCAGTGTTGCGTGTTTTGGTATAGACCCTTAAATATTTAACCATTTTTGTAGCTTATTTATAAATTTAATCTCTCTTAAGTTTCTCAGGCTGCTTTAGAGTTTCAGTGAGGTGCCACATTACCCTCCAACCACACAACCACTGTCAACCAAGCAAAATCAGCAGCATTCCTGACCTTGGAGTTTGCAAGTGAAGTTCTTTGTATGTTGAAAGCATCAGCAGGAGCTGGTGGGGCAGAGCTCTCAAGCAAATAGACCTTCACTTTAGGCACAAGTGCACCAGGAGTGAGTAAATCTGCCTCAGCTCAGACAGGCAGGATCTGCAGGAAATAGTATTATCTCCATTTTACTAAAGCTGAAGGAGATTAACTGTACATGAGAAGTCTGAGGCAGAACTGACTGTCAGATCTAGATGTCCTGGTTCATTTATCCAGTTTCTCCAGCAACAATTATCCTCTGGTAAGGTGTGTTGGTTTTGCAGGGCTCTGCTCCCAGGCTGGAGCAGCCTGTCCTTGGAGGGCTGCACCCCGTGGAACACTGACCCCCAGCACAGCAGTTTTGGGAGGACTGTGTGCCCGTGGGAGGGGCTCACATTGCAGCAGGTGTGGTCGGA
The DNA here is from genome assembly GCF_052056855.1 of Sturnus vulgaris. Taxonomy (NCBI): domain Eukaryota; kingdom Metazoa; phylum Chordata; class Aves; order Passeriformes; family Sturnidae; genus Sturnus; species Sturnus vulgaris. The sequence goes on from NC_142253.1 coordinate 6,078,881, forward strand.
CTGTCTGCCCTGAGACTGGACCCACGCTGGAGAAGTTCATGGAGAATTGTCTCCCGTGGGAGGGACCCCATGGGCTCACAGGGCTCCTCTCCCTGAGCAGTGGAAGAAAATCTCAGTGATGAACTGACCAAAACCCCCAAGCTCTGTCTCCCTGTGCTGTCAGTGGGAAGGAGGGAGGGGCTGGGGGAAGAAAAGGTGTTTTAAGGGCTTATGTTACTTCTCATTATCCTCCTCTGATTCTGTTAGTAATCAATTTACCTTGTGCCCTAATTATTGCAAAACAAACTGTTTTGCCCTTGGAGTGTTTTCTCCTGGTCCTTATCTCCACTCATGAACCCTTCATTAATATTGTTTTCTCTCCTCTGCCCAGCTGTGGCAAGGGAGGGTGAGTGAGAGGCTTTCATGGGTGCCTGGCATTGGGTCAGTGTCAAACCATGACATAAGGCAAAAGAATAGAGGACTTCATCCCACTGGCAGCAAGACATCATCTTTCTTTTGGAAAAAATATGTATTATCCTCAGTGATCAATAACAACAGTTTAAAAATCTTCAGGTTTAAAATAAGCTTAAATGAACTACTAAAGTTCTTTGTCTTAGAAAGTTACTGCCAGAAGTCTTTGTGTTCAATACCTGTCAGCAGAAAGTGGGTGGGTATTGTAATGTGCAATTCAGTGGCAGGTGTAATCACCAGTACCAAAATCTCCCTTCTTGAAAGCATTTAAGTCTTGTCTATCTTTTGGTTTTCCACTAATATAATTTGCCTTTCCAAATTCCAAGGGTGCAGAGATGCAGAATCAGCCATTGTTTTGTCTGCCTTATTAAAAGATTTTAAAATTTTATTTAATGTGTAATTCATTTAATTTTATTGATTTTTCACTAGACAAAATCGGAATTGTGGGTAGCAGAAGCAACCCACTGAAACACCTCCTTTCCTCATCTGCAACCTGTTTACAGGAGTAAACGTGGAAGTGGGTGTGTTTTGGTTGATTACAACCACTGCAATTCACTGCTGAATGCACACACTCATTAAAAGAAAATTGTTACTCGAGAAACTGTACAGCAGATGAGAAGCTAAGCAAGACTGAGGTGAAAGGACTGAACAAACTTCAAATGAAGATGGGCAGTTTCTTTGTGACTGGAACCCATTACTCAGAGTGGGGATCTGTTGATTCATAAATCTTGACAAATGTGCTCATGGTTCCAATGTAATTAGAAGCTCCTAAATTGAAAAGAGCTGGTACCTAAATGCTGAGCAACATCTTTGAATGTTCAAGCTGAGGAAACTTCAGACAGTTGGAGTTACTGTGTTTTAGGTTAAAAAAGAAATAGTAATTGGTTTCAATAAGGACCATAAGAAAAAGGACAGACACTGAGATCTGAAGCCTGGAAGACTATAAAATTCATCTGATTTTACTTAGTTTCTAATTTTGAAGCTCAGAATTTTCCAGTCTGTTTCCAGGGGCTCTTTTTTCCAGTAATCCAATTTTCAAATGTGTTGAACATCCTGCAGCTCCTATTGGCTTCTCTGAGAGCCACAGCTCTGAAAAAGCTATAATATTTTGTTAGAGAAAGATGAGATCTAAACAGGAGAGAACAGAGACTGCAGTGATCTGGAGAGAAAGGCTGTGGTGTATAAGAAGTATTGTACTTTTTTTTTTGGTGAGAGGCAGGCAATTTGATTTGGATAAAGAACACTCACGTTTTGCTGTGTAAAACCAAAAAGCCTGATGAAAGCACTGGTAGCACACTGGACAACATCAAAATTTAGACCTGAATAGGGCCAGGAAGGGGGTGGAAGTTTGAAATCGGTGAGCTGCAGAAGATTCACTCGTAAAAGTAGAAGTACTTTTCACTTCATACTTTGGCATATAATATCCTCCTTGCTGGCACTAAGGATATGGAGACATTTTTCTATCAAATGGTTTCTGACAGTTCAATTGCCAAAAATACTCAAGTGGCAGAATGCAACTGCAATTACTAACAGTGTGCTTGCCCCAGAGTCTGTAAATTCTCTCATGAAAGCCTAAAAAGCCCATTCACGTTGTCTAGAAATAGCAGCAATAACCATGGTAATAAGTTCTTTTCTTTGTTGCTGTGGTTCAATTCTTTTCATGGGTAGGCTGCAAAAAAGCCACTTGATTTTTCTGTAGCTGCCTCTATTGTAAGGAGATGTTTCTGCTCTGTAGCAACAACAGTGCTACTGAAAGCTCTGCAGCAGCTTCGTTTCCAGGTTCAGAAATTTAGCTAAGGAGAAGAAATTTAGGTCCTGTTTCAGGTAAGGTTGAGCCCAGTTTCGTGTTTGGGCTGTGATCTGGAGGAGGGGATGTGTCCTGGAAGAGATGCTGAGGGGTGACAGCATGGCCAAGACTCAGGATATTTGTAGGGATTTGAGTTCTTCCAAAGCCACCAAGGCAGTTAGTGCATGTCCCATCACTCCTCGACCACCTCTTACCACCCTGAAGCAAAACCAAATGGCGTTTACCATCCTGGAGAAGTTTGTCTGCATGCTCAGAGGTATTCCTTCATTATTCCCCTGAGCTGTAGTGCAGTCCACATGGAGAATGCAGGATTTGGAGATTCTTTCCATCTTAGTTTTACTCAGGTTAACGGGGCCAAACGTGCTGTGGTCCTGTAAAAATTACTCCTGGGCAGGTTTCTGCAGGGAGTGCTCCTGACTGTAATTAGGTTTATTAAGATGTGGGATACACTTTATGGGACAGATCACGAAGGACTGGGGTACAGGAGGAGAATAAGAAGCAGTTGTGTGAGTTGTCTGTGCCAAGTTGCTCACATATGTGAGGGTTTGCAGCATTATGGCTCTAAATCCAGTACTTAGAGCCTGCTCTTGAGTCACACGGACAGTCAGCTTTGATGCTTGTTAGAAGCAAAGGAGCATGAATATAGACTTACTCTCCCTGTTATTAAAGATTATTTTATCCTATAAGATTGTTGTCATGGTATGATGCTTGAACAATTTACAAATGTAGCTTCAGAATATAAATGCCTTTGCTTCTGTAAGCTCTCCAAATCAGAAGCATTGAAGTTTTCAGCAGCTATTTATCAGAGCACTTGGAATGATACAAGCTTTTGTTCATTTAGCTTGAATTTCTAGGACATGCCAAGAGATAAATACTGGAAATGGCTGTCATTGAGCACACTCTGAATTTACTTTAAAAAACTTACTAACTTAAAGTGTTGTGAAGTGTCTCAAGAAATGTTGTGGGCAGGAAAAGGGAAACCCCCACAACAATGTTTAGTTTGCAAATACTGTTATATTGGAGTTTATCTCTGAGCTCAGCACTGTGTCTGTGAAGGTTTTGGGTGCTGGGGCCAGCTGGTACAGAATGACCCACATCCATACCATTAAAAGTCTCTTAACCTGCAAAACATTCCCATAGGACTGGAAACTGTGCCAGCTCTCAAACTGTGCCTGGGAGTGCGTGAGAAAATTATAGTTGGCACAGGCCAAAATTGTGCCAGGGATGCTTTTGACAGCTTAATAGATGGGCAGTCATGGCCCAGGGCACAGGAGCATCCCTGGGCACTGCTGTGCTCTGAGTTTGGGCACAGCTGCAGTTGCAGGTACAGCTGCTAAATCAACTTTTTGGAGCTTTTCAGGCAGCGTGTAAATAGAGTTGATTTGTTGCAGAGGGTGTCCCTGAATGACAAAGCTGCTTTTGCTGAAAGGCAGGTTTCATGTCACACTTTGAAGAATATTAGTGTTATTTTTTTTCCCTGTAACTTTCAAATCTGCCAGCAGCAGAATCAGATACGAGTATCCTGTAACATCAGGCTTTAGTTCTTCACAACAGTGAAAATCATTACATGGACAAAGGGATATTTCTGTGAGTCTTGAGTTTGTTTAGTAAACAGATATTACCCATAGATCACTGGGCAACAACAATGTTCTCTGTCAGTTAAACTACAGACAAGTGTTGTGTGATGTCTGCTCTTATTTTCTCCTTCATGCACTTCACCTCTTTCACTCGACCAGTACTTAGAGTCCAGCCTTGTTTCCTTTCACATGAGAGCCTCAGGGTAGGGAGACCACAGAAAGGTTTGGAAATTTTTTAAGGCAAGTCGTTAGCGTAGTTGTTAGAGATATTTCTGTACTTGCCATGTAAATGACTTAACATTTCATGAATGCAAAGTAAATCAGTTCCCTCATGTTGCTTGGGTTTAATAATTTTTGATTCTTGGTTAGCATATTTCATAGCTGAAGCCTGAATTTATTTTGCATTTGTCAATGATGCAACAATCGTCTCATTATGTAGGATGAAGAATTATGTGTGTGGAATTTGGGCTGAGCTTTAAGCTTCTAGGAGAGCAAGAAGCTATTAAGACATCCTGAGACTGCACATAATACAATGTCCTATATTGGGCTCTCTGACAGAGCCCTGCTAATTTATCTCTGTTCTAGCAGATGACAGCTCTGCTCTTCTTGTCCCAGGCTTCTCCAGAAGCAGCAGAATATTATTTATTTTGCAAGTATATAAAGGAATAGTTTTTTTCTTAGTCTTCCTAGCCATGGTTGTACAGATTTTGCTGCTAGGGTTTAATTTAATTTGAATTGAAGATCAGTACCAAATATCAGAAAGTGTGTGTCTCATAGCAAAACCCAGGGGTGAAGCTAAATGGAAACAATTTAAAACAACTCATATCGTAGTTAGTCCAACGACTTGCATGTCACTCTAATCATGGTTTCCCAGGAACTCATTTTTTGTCTTATTTCAGGGTGCAGAAGTGCAAATCTTTCAGAAGCAGGTCTTCTGGATTATGCATCTGCCACGTTAAAGCCTTTGCATTTTTTAGGGTATACTATGATTTGCTTCTTTTACAAATTTTCATCACTTGATATGATTATTGTGATGAAAAATTTTGAATTTGAGATCCAGAAAAGTCACTGCTGAACAAAATATTGCCAATACATTCAGCTTGAAAGATTATTCTATTTATTCACGGTCTGTGATTCTTTTGTGAAATAAAGATCTAAACAAAACTAATTATGAAATGCAGGCTGAAGATCCCTGATCACTTGTTTAAGATGAAATCTTTACCAGGGAAGGAAAAAGTAACTTTCCATTACTGACTAAGAATACCAATGTTCTCCTCAGCATCTTAATTTCACCCAACCTGCAGTTCAAAATGCTGCATTCAGCAGGTAGAATTGGTAGCATTATTACATTTGAGGTCCTTATTCCAAGTGGCTTTAGCAGAATTTAAGTTGGCTTCACAGGAAGTTTATATGTATTAAAATGAAAATTAAAAGATTTTTAGATAATAATGATTATAATGAAAAAGTATTGCCAAGAAGCTATCAAAGAGATCAAATGTACTTAGGAGTGGCATGAAAAGAATATTAAATAGAATAGCAGTGAACGTACAATGGCAGCCTAGATTCAAACTGTGGTGCTTTTGCTGTTGTAAATGAATGCCACTGCCATAAACCTTTATACTCTAACCTGCTTACCCAGAAAATAAAAATATATATTTTACCTTTTGGAAAAGGTAAAAAAGGTTTTGGAATAACAGTGGTTCTTCTCTTGCAACTGGTAATGAATTGGAATGGCAACCAAATCATTTCCAGCTGTGCTTCAGTAGGACAAATCCCCTTGCCTACAATAAAGAGAATGAAATGTGGAAAACTGAGCATTTGCCCTCCAGAAACTGACAGTTACAGGAAAAAATTGGTGCACGTTTTATTGAAGGTTGTAACAAGTAAAAAAGTCCTTGAGGTGGTTGAACTGTGAATCAATATCTTCAAAGAGTCTGGATCTGTCTTGGCGTGTTGTTACTCTGAGAACTGCCTGAATTTATTCTAGCAAAGTGGGGGGATGGATGGCTTTTCTTTAAAAATGCCATGCATTTCTGGTAGCTTGTGTTCAGATAACATGGGGCTACACAATCAGTTGGGTTAGCAGCAGCAGAGCAATGCCAGGGTGTTAAATATGCCTTCTTGATAACTGTTAAAAGATTTTGGGTGACCAAAGCAGGCAGCTGAACCACCTAGAACTTCTTGTCTGTGTGCTAGGAAAGATAAATGGGAAGAAATATTGACTTTGCAATAGCTTTCAATTGTCATAATCATAGAATATTCTGAGCTGGAAGGGTCATTGAGTCCAGGATCAGGATCATTGAGTCAAATTTCTGGCCAGGTACAGGACATCCCAAGAGTCCAATCATGTGCTATCCAAACTCTTCTTGAACTCAGACAGGCTTGGTGCTGTGACCACTTCCCTGGGGAGCCTCTTCCAGTGCCCAAACACCTTCTGGGTAAAAAACCTTTTCCTGATACCCAACCTAAACATCTCTTACTCAGCTTCATGCCATTTCCTTGAGTCCTGTCAGTGGTCACAAGAGTAAAGAGATCCTCTGCTGCCCCTTGGGAGGATGGTGAAGACCACAGTGAGGTCCCCCATCAGTCTCCTCCAAGCTGAACTAACCAAGTGCCCTCAGCTGCTCCTCCAGACCCTTCACCATCCTTGTGACCCTCCTTTGGATGCTCTCTGATAGCTAAATGTCTTTTTTTGTATTGTGGTGCCCAAAACTACCCCCTGGACTTGAAGTGAGGGCACACCAGTGCACAGCAGGGCAGGACAATCCCCTGGTGATCCTGATGCCTCCAGGACACGGTGCACACATGGGAAATCCTAAAGTAACACTTTCAAGTTCATGCCATAGCACCAATTCCCTGCTGCTCTACACTGAGTGGTTTCATAGCTGCCCTTTGTATTCAATTTCTTCCAAATGAGCTTCATTTGTTGACAGATTTTGAGATTTTTCTTGGTTGCCTTGCACATTTCAATATGCAGTTCTTCTCTTTGGTCTTGAAATAATTTATAGCATAACGAATTATTATAGTGCTGTGTGATAAAACCACACTGAGAGGATGGAATCTAAATGGAAGGATGTGTTCACAAACTGGTTTAGAACTGCTCTGTGCCATCACTGAGTGCTCTCTGTGACCACTGCTGGCCCTGGTGCTCTCTGCAATGGCTCTTCCCCAGCCCAGAGTGTAAGAGCACTTGGGTCAGGCAGTCCAGTGGGTTGTTTTCTCCTCCTCCCCTGTCTGCATGCATTCCACATGTCCTTCTGAATCAATTATTTTCATATGTGAAACAAGGAGTGCTTCCCTGCCCTGCATGTAAGAATACATTGCATTAATGCCCACAGTGTACATTGCAGATGTGACTGCCCAACAGGTTATAACCACAGTATGTGTTCAGTTGTGCACACCATATATATATTAAAAAAATGGGTGCTTACATAGTGGCGTTGTGAGGCTTTTTTGATCGTTGAAGTAACAGATGTGACTCAAATCCTGCAATCTGGAAAAAAGTTTCAAACTTGTGTTAGTAATTTTCTGTGTCCCTTTCATTAGGGGTATATTTACTGCAGCTAATAAGCAACTCAAGATGCTCTCAGATCCTGAGTAAGTTACAATGAAGAAGATACAAACTTTTTAGCCTTTTTAACCACCCACTCCAACATTAAGACTGGAATGCATTCTGCCTTTTTGCTCAGACCGTTTCCATGGTCTGCTGTTTTATGTTTATTTTCTCCAGCAGACTTTTTTGCTTTCTCTTCATTGTTTTATTAGATGGGTCTACTTTAAATTGCCTTTAATTTCAGAGATGCTATTCAGCACGAAAGCTGCAATCCTCAAATCGTGCTCTCTTCATAGCAAAACTGATGGGAAATGATTTTATTCTGCACTTTACATATGGTAATAACAGTAACTCTTGACATTTGCTCTTTGTGATTATTTTAGGGGCTGAACAGCAAAGCAAACAGGCTTTTGGGGGCCTGGTACTGGCCTCTAATGGAACCATTAAACTGCTTGTGCACTGTCACATGAGGATGGACAACTGGGATTATTTGGGTTTCCCAAGATCCTTCTTATTTCTGAGATGTCTGATTGTATTTTGGAGAAGATAGAACAGATACAAATCTGTACCCAAAATAAGTTTCTAATCTGAAGAAGAAAATTGTGTAACTGTGTATGCATATCATGAATAATCTGTATATTTGTATTGTGGATATTTCTACTGGCATCTTATGAGGCTCAGGGTGCTTGGTACTGCAGGAATCGAGTTGGAAGATGGCTGATAGTTCATTGAATTTATCTGAGCAGACAGGAAGGTTGGGTAAAGAAAAGAATGGCACAATAACTTAGAAGTAGGGTAGCATAATTAGGGGCATTTAAAAAAGGTCTCTCTTAGAAAAAAAAAAAGGGGGGAGAGAAGAAGGAACAAAAAGTAGTTAGGGGAAAAGTATCTTTTCCATTTAAAGATTATCTGTCCTCATCATCATGTACTTATATCTCTCTCACACCTTCTGTCATTTACTTCTCTTGTCACTGGCTACTTAAACAGCACAAATTACTTTTTTTTTCTGAGTTGTAGACCTTTATATCATGTAATAGCAAGGAGAAATCAGCATTTGGAACATACCAGGGAAAGGAAACCCATAAGAACAGCAGTCACTCACTTGGAAGTCTGGAGCTTTCTAAAAAGCAGCAGGCTCTGAACTCCTGACAAAACTCAGTGTAGTTGAGGAGTTTATCCATCAGTGCTTCTTGCCATTTAAACTGAATAAAAAGTACCTTGTCTTCCTAAAACTCCATCCATTCTGTTTTATATTTCTGAAATATTTTCTCAATGAAATTATGGAGGTGATGACAAGCCATGCTTTTTTCATCTTTTCTATATTCAGTTCTCCCTTAACACTGTGACACGTACAATATTTGAAGTTGCAAAAAAAAAATAAATTCCTGTCATATTTAATTGAGACTCCATTGTGAAATCAGGAATTTGCTTAATATCAAGCCTGCAGCTTTGGTTAGGTGAAGGACTTGGAAGAGGAAAGCATTGGGTACAATTTCCATTTTCAGGGCACACAGTCCTCCAAATGACTTTTGATGTGAGCTGAAGAGTGAGTTTATTTGCACTGAACTATTTCAGTCATTTCTAATGATTTGCCAGCAAGGAAAAGGCAAGGTGGAGCTGGCCAGCTTTATAGAGTTTTAAGCTGTAAAATGCAAAAGAGGAGAAAATCCATTGTGAGGAATTACGAGGAAAAAGTTGTAGGAGACTCCATCCAGAGACATTTGATTTCCTAGTGCTGACAACCACAGCAGGCTGCTGTCTTCAGTGCAGGCAGCTTACACTGGTGCTCTGGCTTATGCAGACAACTCCTGTGACATTAATAAATTCCTGGAATAGCTGATGGAAGAACTGAACTGAAACCTGTCAGGTATCTTCTCCTGGCTTCTTCTTGAGAACCTGCAGTCCTCTCTCACATTTTATGCTCTGTACCAAGGGACCAAAACACGATCCCAAATAAATGAGTTTATCATTTTGTGTATATTTGCATATGTGCATTTAACATTCCCAGATTAGTTCTTTTTATCAGCCAAGTCAACCTTGTCTTGATAATTGCAATTCTTTCTATTGTATGAGCTGTAATGCTTGCAGTATTGAAAATGTTTTCCTTAAAGCAATCTGGCTGAAGCAAAAGGTGAATTCTTATTGAAACAGGCTGCTGAAGGGATGCATAAGTGTTCAAAAGCTTCTATTGCATGTATACTGCTGGGCCCAGGAAGAATCCCTAATCCAATTGTTTTCTCTTCATAAGAGGACAGCAACAATTTATATTGTGCTGCTTATGAAAACTGAAATGTTTTAGAAAAAGATTTTATGTGTGTGCAGATATATAGAGAGAGGAGAAAGTCAGATGGGTTGAGAAGTTTGCACTTTGTTTAGCTTGCACTTACTTGCCGTGGTAACAAAGCTGGTGAGGACAGGTGCTTTGCAGGTTGCAGTGGTGCTCTGCTTCATGTACTTCTGTAAAAAGTATTCAAGCACAGAATTATTCATGGCTGCTGGACAGTAAAGCTGCTCAAATCCTTTCAAAATTAAACCTAGTGGTCAAAATACCAATGTCTTCAACAGATCACTGAATCTCAAATAAAAATACAAGTACTTTCTTTTGCTTTGGCTTGTATATATTTATGTCTAGTGTATCATAACAATAGTAACTTTAACTGTTTTTTGTTGGCAAAGCAATGTGACTTTCCTTAAATATGGTTTTAAATATGATAAAATATGATATTTCATAGGCAAGCAGTGATACTTGGCAACATTGATGTGCAGTGCTCAGTTTTGTTCAGAGGACTTATTTCTACTCTGTATCTTTCACTAAGGTATGCATATAAGCAGTCCTTTTGTGTGCCTTATTTCTCAATTAAATTCTACAAAATTGCTTTGCTATTTTGCCTGGAAAGATAAAGACATTCTCCAGCAGAAAAATCTTAATTCAAATTATAAGATACATATTTCTGTCTTCCTTTTTAGTAATGTCTTATTCGTTTTTCTTCATGTTAATGAGTTCCTTAGATCTACCTTTTGATGGAAAATCTTAATGTAAAGATAGAAATGTTGTTATAAGAACACTGCAGTAATTGTAGCCCTGCTGTCCTGGACTTGCTTCTCCCCTTCACATTTTGACTCTGTATCAATAGGTCACTGTTGTATTTGCATTTCTACTCTCTATTCACTCTGTACAAATGAATTGTCATAGCCCTGAATGCTCAGCATAAATAGCTTATCATTTCATTAAACTCTGCTTTCTAGCTGTTATTCTGGAGTGTCTGTGCTCTTCAGCCCTTCTGTTCAGTAGGCACTAATCTGCTAGACAGTGTGGTTTGATCAATTATCAGATATGTTTTGCTCTTGGTTTACCTCAGCTTAGCTGCATTCTCAGTTGAATTTTATTGGCTGTTAATTCCATCCTCTCTCCTCTTTTTTTTTTTATTTCTTTCTTAATTTATTTTTAGGTGGATAATTTTGAGTGGCCTTATTCTCTGGTTATAGCAAGTAGTGCATATACACATATATGCAATATATATCTCATATATATCACACATATATATAGATATATACACATATATATATATACACACATATATATCAATATACAGGTATTGATGATAGATGCTCAGGTTTGAGTGCTCTATGTCATCCAATAACAGGAGATATTTGTGTTTCTGCATATGCTGATGGGTATTTAAATAGTTTGGAACTAGGGTGGGAGGAGTTTTGTGCATGAGCTGCTGCACAGGTGAGCTGGGGTGGTTCCAGCTGGGGTGGGATGGGCAGAAGGGCAGTGTGGAGTTTCCCAGGGGAATTTCTGGCCGTGGCAGGAAAGGCTCAGGGCTCTGCTGCCCCGAGTGAAGTGCTGCTGCCATGGGGTCACCACAGCTGGGACAGACTGGAGCAAACCCCAGCACCTCTGTCTCCCCACAGCCATCAGCTGGAGCTGTGGGGAGCCTCAGATCCCATCCCTTGCCCCCTGTTGGGTTTGAGGGTGGTGGTGGTGATGATTAGCACTCAATTCACACTCTTCTATGGTTTATTGGAGCAGTTTCCTCTAACTTTTAATACCTTTAAACCCCTCTTCTTACCTTTTTAATCTCTGTAATTCTACACAGTGGGTGATGAATGTTTCCATATTCTGGACACAGTTTGGGTGGGCATGAAGATAATCCACTTGATTGAATTTAGAGCTGTTAAAACAGAATTATGCATTTCGGGATTTCACAAAGTAGTACAAACAAACAGAATTCCACAGGGAAAAAACTAGGCACGGATGTTTAGATGTACCCAACCTTGGCCTTAAAATAGTCATGACATAAAACAGCATAAGGGGAAAATGATCTTTTGTATCATTGTAGCTGTGTTTGCAGCTGGCCCCATGACCTGACACATTTGCTTCACTTTCTCAGCGGTGCAGGATGCCACAGTGAACACACATGCCTTAGTGCATTTCATTTTCATTAAAAATTGATTTAAAAGGAATTGTATTGATAAGCCATGCAAACTCTTTGTTTCTGTGTTTTCAGGTAATTTAAATTCATCTGCCTAAAATACAGATTTTTTTTTCCCAGTATATTTTGACTGTTGCATCAGTTCAAATGTGGAAACCAGTCTTCTTTCAATTGATACTTTTTTTTTTTTCCTAATAGTGTGTATGAAGCCCCTGAAACAAGTCTAATCCAGTTGCTCTTCCTGTCCAAAAAAAAGGGAAACTAAACTTTTGAGCTCCTCCTTTTCTTTTTCAGACCTGGAAAGGTCAGGGCTGAAACAGCAGGATGAATCTGCAAAAGAATTAAACCATGTTTCATTGCATCTGCATCTAAGTGCTGTCTTTTTCAATCCCTACTGGTACTTTTGGAATCTGAAGTGGTCAAACCATGAATTTTGTTCGTTTTAATTTAAAATCTGTGCAGTAAGCTCCCCTTTGATTTCTAGCTAGGAAGGTAGAAAACCCACTGGTGTCACTGTGCACTGCTCATCATCCAAGACTTTCTCTTTTTGTGCCATCCTCTCCCGGGATAAATGCACCTTTTCCCCCAGACCCTGAATTCTCAGGTCATTAGGATGCAAATGAGGTAAATGAGAGAAAAGGCTCCTGCTGCCTGTGCTTTCACACTGGCATGAGAACATGCTGTAGGTGACAAAGGTGCCATACAAAAACCTTTAAAAACAGTCGTGTAGTCTTGCACACCATCCTAAGGAAACATTTTCACACTTTTTAAGCAAGTGATGTAAAAGGAAATTAGGGGAAAAGGTTGTGTGTTTGAACACTGGGAATGTAGCAAATCTACAAAAGGTTGGTGTCTGTTTCCTTCATGCTACTTGGAGAAACAATAGCAGCTAAATGGGATATAATTCACTAGTCTGATGTGGCATGTTAAGCACTTGAGCAAAAGAAAGCTCCAAGTCCTTTCTCTTTAAATTGCAGCTAGCACACATTAATATTAATTTTCTTCTGTGCCATCATTTCATGCTTCAACCCTCCAGATGATAATTAAGACAATAGGAGATAAAATTTTGTACTGTATAAAATTGCATTCAAGTCTTAACAAATAAGAGATTATTTTGTCCAGTAAACAAAACATAATCATCCTGGCACCCTTATGAAGGAGAGCCTAAAATAGAAACACTACTTTTTATAGGTCATATAAAATGTCATCATCTCTCTCATTATCTGTACTGTTTGGATGAAAAAGAACTGATTAATTTAAAAGAACATTGGCTTTTTTGCTAACAAGGTTATTTTCTCATTGATTGCTAGGAAGTCTAGTTCCTTTGCAAAGGGTTGCAAATTATGAGTAAATCAATTGTCAGCCTGTGTAGATGCATCTGCCATTTCTGTGCAGGGTAATGGGTACATGGTGTTCCTGCAGCAGCTGTGGATGCACCTTGCTTGAGTGGAATTTCTGGGTCTGAGCAGAGGTGCAAAGGCAGGACCAGGGGAGCATCATATCAAGAAAGGGTCACACTCCTGAAATTTATTATAAAAGCTTAACTGTCAGACTGTGACTTAAAAGGAAGACCAAACTCAAAGAAATGTAAAATTAGGCCAATGAATTAATGTTTACGCAAGCAAGTTTTAAAAACAAGCAAAGTGTGAAAAAACACCTGTCAAAGGTGGTTGATTTACCAGGCCAGCCTGGCCAGACTCACTCAGAAACAGCAGCAGAATTTATTTCTAGGAATCTGGAGGTTTCACCGTGGGGCTTATCAGCAAAGGAGTGTGAGTAGCCCAGAGCTGGGGACAGCAGTGCAGCTCCTGTCTGGGGGAGACTTGGGATTTGGAGTCCCCTCTGTGAACTTTTAATCTGTGGCTCCTGGGTGCCTTTGTGCATGATGCTCTGTTCTGTTTAACAAACAGCCTGCCTTCCAAAGCTCCTCCTTTGTTCACCTGGCCTGGTTCAGACTCTCAAAGTGGGGCAGTGGGACTGTGTTCAAGCAGGAGCAGTGCTTTATTCTGGATTGCTCCTTTGATAATCAGCTGCTCCTTTTGCATGCTACTTGTCTGACACCTTTTCTTGCCAAGCTCGGAGGTTCTGACCCAAAGTCCTTTTAAGCCAGCACACAAAAATCCTGCTGACCTAATGACTGGAGGCAGAGCTTTCTGAAATCCCAGAGTAGCATAAAAACAGAAACCATGGTGACATTCACTCAGCAGAAACGCAAGGCCCATTCTGTGCTCTCTTGCACCTTTTCCTGGATCAGTTTAGACCTCTACAACTTGTCTTTCCCCTCTTGTAGCAGGAGTATAGGAAGCTTTGGTATTACCTGTGTTGCTTAAAAACTCTCAGCTTTGCAGAACCTCCTGAGCTTTGACTGTGCACTCCCAAAAGTGAGAGAAGCATAAAATGAATTTGAGGTTAAGCTGATTAGAGCTTTCCATTTCAGAGTCAGAGTTAGGGATCTCCATCCAAATGCATTTGATTAAATGAGACTGAAAAGTGTTTGTTAGCAAACCAACTGAGAAGGTACAAGAACTCTTCAGAATTAAAGAATAAAAACTTAAGGAAGAAGAATTAGTATTAAGACAATTAATGCTGATTTTTGTTTTCTATTGCCTCTCTTGTAGTCTGTAGCTGGATCATCAGAATGCTTATCAAAATACAAAATGTGGTTGTTGGTTTTAATGGCAATGACAGTAAAGCTGCTGCTTGAGCATGCAGATTTCCTGGCAGAATTGCAAATTGGTTAGAACCATGTGAGTCTGGAGAGCCAGAACTTACTGGTAAAAATGGGCATAAAGCATGGTCAAGTCTACTTGTGTCCTGTAAATTGGGGACAATCCCATGATGCCAAAGCCAGCAGCAGACCTGATTAAACATTTCGTTTCTGCTTTTCCAGTTAGTCTTTCACAAAAGGTGTTTGTTGTGGATATACAGGAAAGCCACCAAAACTGCTGCTGGAAAGGGCCATGTAATGGGAATGAAACCAGGGTTTCTTTCCACTTGGAATTCAGAGAAATTGTTATTTTGCCCACTTCTGGTCTTGTATTTTCCAGTTAATTGTTTTTAGTGCAAGATGTCTGCAGCTAAGTAGATCTGCTCACATAAGGGAGGCCCCACTTGCCAAAAAAAAAAAAAAAAAAAAAGCCTGTATTTCCATTTGTACCAAACCAGAATCTGTGAAACTTCATTCTGCAAGTACCAACTTTTTGTCTCTTCAGAACTGAAGTGGTACTTGGGTGAACTTTCTTGTTTGCAGTGGGAAGATCAAGCCTGGGTGTTGTAGCCTTTCATAACCCCCTCTTTTAGATGGGTGTGCCAATTCTTACTCCTGCAGTGTGCATTGTCTAAAGATTGCAAGAAGGGGGAAGAAAAGAAGCTTGTGGGCAGAAGGGCTTGACTGAGCCTGGACCCTTGGAGCTGTGGCTGGGATCAGGGCAGGGTAAGGGGTGGTCAGAGCTGTGTCTGGTTTCTGCAGAAATGTCACATTCCTGAGGAATGTCTCCATTCTCACAAATGCCATTTGGGATCAAAAGCATTACCAGGAAAATGTCTAACACGCCATACACACGAGCTGAGTGTTTCTCTCTTTATTCCAATATTTTCATCAAAAGAGACCTTTTTATTCTGCTGCAGAGCTGCTCTGCTTTACATCTAAAGAAGCAAGTTGTATGCTGTTCCTTTGTAATTAAAATTCTCATCCCCAAAAACATGTTTTCCATTAAAAATTCCTGCACTAATAAGTCTGAATCTTGTAACTATTGTCTCTGGAAATATATGTTTTGCTATATGCTGCATATAAACATTTATTTCCTGCTCGAGAAAATGTGGGTTTTACCATCTGTAATATTCATATTTGTTTCTCGGAGGGAAATGTTGGGGTGACAGAAACATGATACAGGCACTCCTAAACTCATTAAGAAAACAAGACCTTGTGACCAAGACAGAGATGTTTGTTACAGACCCTGTAAGATTTTTCATGGGCCTTTTAATTTTTTTATTGCCAAACTTGCTTTATATGAAGGATTATAGTTATGTTAGAGACCAATGCTATACACTTACTTGGTTTTTTGCTTTAAATGTGAATTTTTCAGTATTTTAGCTGTTGCCTTTGACCAGACTTTAACATGAAGGTTACAGAAGAGTTGTTCTATGTAGTAGAGACAGTCCCAAAAATCAGAGCATTTTTCCTTCACATGGCTTCATGTGCAATAGTTAACAGCAACATTGCCCTCATTCACTTCTCACTTTCACTTTTGAGTTCTGCCAGTAAGATGTAGTGGTACTTTATTAAAACCCACAACTGACTGCCACAGTTCTTGCTTGCTCCAACCAACTCCTTCACTCTGTCAGTGCTGTAAAATCTGATCTTAGAATTTCAGTTCCATTTCCTGCACAAAAGAGAGGCCCACAATGCTGTGTGTTGAATTGCTTTTACAGCAGAATAGCCATGTTAACACTTCCCTTTTACCAGGAAGGTTTTCTCAACTTGCCCAGGCTCTCGGGCACCTGAGCAATTCAAAAGATTCAGCTCATTGCATCATTTTGCTCTGAACTCTTTTAAATTGCTGTTGGCTCCCCCATTCTCCCAGATCCTTTACCTTCCTATTCAACACTGCCTTCCCAAATCACATTTCCAAGTACTTTAGAGAACTAGGTTGAATCAATTTCTCTTTAATCTTGATTTTTCAAGATAAACATTCAATGTTGATGTAACATTTCCCAGGGATGGAGAATATCCTCCAACAGTCAGAAAACACTTCCAATAGTGCAATAAAAATAAAACAAAAATATTTGCAGTTAGAATAATTAACCAGAGCTAGTCCAGCTGCTTAGGTCTTGTTTTCCCTTTGTCTCCAACATGAAACTGAAAAAAGCTGCAGTCACTTTCCCTATAAGTCAGGTTTGTTTTTAAACCAGTGTGACCTCCTTACTCAATTTTTGTGGCTTTTTGGGCCTCTTGTAAAATGTGCTCCAACAGCTCCCAACTGTTATACACATTTTTCCATTTAAATGTTTTTTCCCAACAGATTTAGCTCATAATTATATTCAGCTTTGAGAGCCTGATTTTCTAAATCACACAGCATTGTTGCCTGTGTGCTTTCTTTCTGCAGTGTATGTTCGTGGTTTGGCATCTATTCTATATGTACATAAATGTGTAATTATATTTTAAAAAGAAAAAAAAAGAAAGAGGTCCATCTGAGGTTAAGCTGAGTTGTGCTCTTTGAAATTAAAGTTTCTTCCAAGAAGGCCAACATTTTGTATGTGATAGAGATACTTGTGAGGGAAAAAAATATTTGAAAAACAACATCAAAATTCTAGTGTTCTGACAATATTTTCATTTAGTGTGTGTTTATAGCCTGACAATCACATGTTGTCATTATTAGATTTTATGTATTCAGTACCTCTGGAAATTAGGCTGTCAATATCGAGGTGTGTCCTGGAGCCTGGGAGGTAAGAGAGAAAAACTATAACCCTGTGATCAAAATTCAGAGGTGACCTGGCTGGGCTATGGGAATTTGTCCCTCCAGCAACTAAGAAAAAAAAGAATGACTGCTTAAGAAATTTGAGGTCAAGTTTAAAAAAAAGCTCCAAAAACCAATATCCAAAAATTGCAGAGAAAAGCAAGCCAAAAAATCAAAGAATATGAAGAGCTATTTAGAATTCCCCAATTCTGGCATACGTGTGGCACTTTTTTCACATTCTGGAAGAACCAAATGCTGTATTTAGGGAATGGATTTCAGATTTTGCAAATATTTTCCTAGTGCCATTCTAGAAAATGAGCTTGTTGGCATATTGTTATGGGGGGCTTGTTCTGCTAAAGCATTGTCATGCCGTCTGTTTCTCAAGCTGATTTGGCTTTTACAGCTCAAATATTATATCCTCCTTTTAGAACATATGGCAACTCCTTTTAGGAGACGTGGAGAGATGTGCATCTCATTTCCAGAAATGGGTCTTTTCCTTGGAGTGAAAGACTGCAAGTGCTTTTCATCTTGATTTTCCCATTCTTATTATTTTTGCTAGACTTTCTTCTTCAGCTCCTGCCCTGCTTCTGCAGCTCCCCTCAGCCCTCCCTGCATCCCAGACAAGGCAGAGCTTGCTGGCATCTTCAGAGGAAGGGACAGGGCGATGCTGCCTTGCCCAGGTGGCTTCCCAGGGAGCAGTGTGGCTGACCAAAGCTGTTGTGTGGCTCCCAGGCAGGCTGTGCTTTCCTGGGCAGCCTTTCCTGGGCTGTGTTCATTGATGGAAACTCCGGGCAGACAGGGCGGGAGCTGCTCCACTGAATCCTTCAGAGGCTGCACCAGGGCACTCTCACAGTGATTTCATTCTGCTTTCACTTCAGTCGAGTGGGAGGTTTTCTCTCTCTCTCTCTCTCTCTCTCTCTTTTTTTTTTTTTTTTTTTTTAATTTGTTGTTGTTGTTGTTGTGAGGTTTTTTTTAAAGCCTACGTGGCAACATCAACGTTTCTTGCCTCTGTTGATGGCTTCGTGCTCCTCATTGCTGCTCCTTGCTGGAACACACAGTGCAAAGTGCCCCAGCACAGCCGTGCCTTTGTGTGAGAGGCAGAATGCCCTGCTCAGAGCAGTGCCTCTGCTTGCCTGCAGTCACCTCTGGCTGTCAAGCCTTGCAGAGCTGAGCCTTTGCTCTGAGCACTTAGTTTAAGGTCACTGCCAAGCAGAGGCATTTATGGATGTGGCTTTAATTGTCAGCCAGTTAACCAGTTAATCAGTTTTATAGTTTAATTTTGGAGATTTTTCATTTTAGGAGGAAAATATTCATCCCTTCTCTCACCTTGGCTCACCCTGCTTTTCTATTGTCATTCCCAGAAAACACCTGAAAGTCTCCATTTCCTTGTCATGTGTCTGTGGATTCTTAAAAGAGAACAAGGAAAACAAAAAGCTGAGGCAAGAGCAGGGAACTTGTAGCATTTCTTGAAAATGGCATAGAGGAAGAACAGAGGTCTCCTATGAGTCAATAACAGAGTGGGAGTGGTTAATCTCCACTTTTAGTTAGTTGGGTTCGTGATTAACTGTGGCTACAACGCACTGGGGCAGGATCCACATCTGCCAGCACCCATCTGGATGTGAGGAAATCAAGTTTCTGAAGCTTTGTGCCTGGCCAGTTCAAATGTGTTTTACAGGTGTCTAAGGTCAGCAGTCATTAATACTTCTGACCTTGCTTTTCCCTCTTTTATTCATTATATGCTCTTGTTCCTT
The DNA here is from genome assembly GCF_052056855.1 of Sturnus vulgaris. NCBI lineage: Eukaryota > Metazoa > Chordata > Aves > Passeriformes > Sturnidae > Sturnus > Sturnus vulgaris. The sequence continues at coordinate 6,097,914 of NC_142253.1, forward strand.
GGGCAGCAAGTTCTGTTGTATTTTTGCCTCACGTGAATCAGATTTTCTGTTCCTTAGGCTTACCTGGGGCAGTATGGGTGCCACTTTCTCTGGAGAAATATCATCATTTATCTACTGTCATGATGCTATAGGCTCTATATGGACACACATGATACCACATGATTTAAGAAGACGATCAGAACTTAAACCTCAGTATTTTGTGGAAGAAAATAATAAACCAGATCCTTCTTGAGGTAGAAAGATCTGATTTGTCTCTCCATGGCAGAGCAGGCTCCCCTTCCTGGGATGCAGTCGTGGCTGTGTGACCTCCCTGTCCCCAGGTCAGGGTTGTCCTGGGCTGCAAAGATGTCAGAGGGTGAAGGAACTTTTCTTCTCCAGGAGCCTCAAGAAATTCAGGGCTGAAACTTTGAGGGCACCAGAAGCTTGAAGGGGCCAAAAAGGGAGAGAGGCTGGGCTTGCTGCTGCATTTGCAGTCGTTGCTGATCTGAGCTCAGTTGAGAGCAACAGAAGCGTATTTGTCACAAATGTTCAAAATCTTCAGGCCTGGTGTATAAATAATGATATTTTTTCTTTTCAGCCTCAATGCCTGAACTCTGTGGGTTTTTCTGACCCTTCTCAGCTGAAAGGCTATTTGTTTAAATTTAGTGTAGAAATATGAATCACTATTAACACACAGAAAAAATAAGGTGGAGCATCCTGTGAATACAGTAGATGAGGTGACATGCTCTTAGAAGAGTTTTACCAGAGATTTATGATCTGTTAAGTGCATTTCTGCAGCAGCAAATGCTGAATTACCACCTCGGTGCTGGTTCACTCACCCATGCAGATTGAGAGCGATACCAGAGGTGCTGTGCCAAGAGAGGGCTCTTGATTCTGAACATGACCTGAAAGTTTTCAGTGTGGATACTCTCCTTCAGATGCTTACACTTAAAACAACATTTTCAGGAGTTCTCTCAGTAATAAAATAGCAAGTGTTATTCATTCTGCAGGCAGGAATGCCTGGCTGCACTGAAGTGCTCACTGCTGATTCAGCAGCCAGGCTGCTGTGCTCAAGTCTTGACCATGCTCCATCCAAGTGGGGTTTTATTGCTGTGCAGGTAGCTCATCCTGAAACTTTGTGCAGTTCTTTATGGCATAACCCTCCAGCTTATCATAATTTCCTTCCACTGGAAGTATTTTGCAATGAGTGAGGCTATTTTCTTCAGAGAAGGTTCTAAAGCATAAAAATTGGGAAGAATTTTATGTTTTACTTCAGGAGGTAGGCAAAGGGTGAGCAGTCATTTGCTTTTGTTGTGGTGTGGATTTGTTAGAATAATAGCAGCATCTGACTGCAGTCTAGTTTTAGGAAGTTGGTACAAATTAAAGTAATATATTGGTTGGTACCGGGTGTAGCATTCCCAGCAAAGATCCAGTCTGCACCCTCAGACCAGTAGCTTTTGTCACCAGAGACTTTTGTCCACATTGCAATGAAAACAATCACTGACAATAACAGATGAGGTTATTGAAGCATTTATGGGGAACATTTAAACATCTGGACTTTATGGTACTAGTATTGGTACCCAGCAGTAAAAGTTCATTGCTGTTTTATGTTTGTTTTTTAGAAGAAAAGAAGATGAGAAAATGGAATTGGGATCAAATTAGATGTTTGCTGAACCATGTTAATTGTTAATCTGAACTCCCATGGCAATGTTTAAATATCATTTTAGAACACTGAACCATAAAAGGTTTTTAAGTTTACTTGTGTTAGGAAAATGCAGCAGCAATTAATTTACCAACATGTTATGTGTTTACAAGGTACCTTCATTTCATGGGTGGCTGGAAGACAGAACATGCTTAGATTGTATTGAATTTAAGAAGCCACATGAATTCTTAAAGCTTTTAAATGGGATATTTTTTTCTTCATGATCGTATTTGAACTCTGGCCAAACATGATGAATGTTTTCTTGTGTCTTTGACCTCACAAGAGACAGGAAATAACAAATGTAGGTACTGGACTTTATTTACTTATTTACTTAGTAGTTAAAACAAGAAAGCAAACAAAGCCATGATGTATTTCACCTCTTCTCCCCAGCACCCCCTTGACAAATGGCTGTTGAAACAGTGCTAAACTGTGACCTTAAAGCCACGGGCGTAATGAAACTGTGATCTGGCAGATGTGACAGACTCATCTTACATAAATCACTCTCTTTTGTCATTGCTGGCATATGGCCAATGAATCTTCTAATTATTGAATGGCTTTTATAGCCCCATTATTTATAATCACTTTTGGACAGCAGCTGGAAGACAAGGATGGGACAGGATGAAACGATACAGCACAAACTATTATCATTTCCATAACAACTGCTGGGATTAGGAATATTTGATGATGATGTAGCTACCAGTGCAGTCTTGTGAAATGATAAAAATCTACTCGGCCTTCTAAGATGGGCTGCTGCTTCCTGCACCTTACCATGAAAATTATTCTGTTAATTTTCCTTGAAATAAAATATTAATCTCTCCAGGCATTAACAGAATATATGTGTGAGTATCAGGGCCACCTTTGCAACAGGACTTGAGGAAAATCGATGGCAAGTATTACTAAGAGACAGTGATGATGTCCTGGCATTGTTTCTGGAAAAGTTTTAAGAACTGTCTTCTGTTTCCCAGGAGCCCTGTCTACACCCCACTTTATTGTAAGGATTTAACAACAGATTGAGAAGTCGTCTTGAGTTACATTATTATTTTAACATTTCTTTTAAAAATAGGCTGTTGTTTTTAAGGGAGTCGTAGATTTATAACCGGCTTAGTTAACACACTTTATAGTTAAGGAGCTATTTTGGCTCTAATTAGAGATGAGTTTGTGTTGAGTATCTTCTGCAGGAGAGAGAACTGGGAGAGAGGAGCACAAGTGAAGTCCCCCAGCCTGTAAGGCCAAGCAGCTGACATTGCAAATCCACTTGTTCAAGAAAACACGAGCTGCAAGTTCTCTTCTCGTGCCTCGAAATGAGCAGGATTTGGTTTTTTTGTTTGACTTGGTTTTTGTAGGATTTTTTTCCCCCCTTATCTGCAGTTCTTACATTTTGTAGCACAGGAATAAAACCCTGACAACCATGATAACTTATTAGTTAAATACCTTCAGATAGAGATCTTCAGATGAAAGACAGTATGTTACAATCAGGGGTTTATACTGCAAATCCAACATGTGCAATCTTTGTGTCTTTAAAAAATTGAATCCTTCTCTCTCAATGTAGACATCAGGGTGGTGAGAGAGAGTCTTAATCCAGATGACTCTATTGCACTTTTATCCCTTTAGTGAGGCCTTTAACCTTTCATTGCTTCATGGCCCTGTTGTTTTGAAATGGTCTTTGTCTGACCACAGAGAATCTTTCTGCTAAAGACACCTTTAAACGGAGATCCCGACAGGAGAAGGGGCATTCTACTGCAATTCAGGAACTGAAAATAGAATTTTCTAGCTCAGATGCTATCAGTCACTGTGGATGTAGCAATTGGTTGCCTTCCTAAAGAAGGGTAAAGCAAAAAAATATATACTGGTGTAATCTGCTTAGAGGAGTGTAATATAGGTCAGGGACCAGTGTGTCCCAGGCCTGACCCTGACCCATCTTTGCACGAGCATCTATAGGCTCTGTCAGAGTGTGGCTGTTTATCAGGATTATCTGGGACCATCTCAAACAGAAATGGGATCAAACAGCTGCAGTAATTAATACAAACATAAACTATAAAACCATAGTTTCCAAACGCGTACAGCGCGAGTTTAAAATACATTTTTGGAGCACACATATTGCACAGTCCTGGCATAGACTATCCACCAGCTGGCAGGAAGGTGCTGGCAGCCCTGCAATGTTCACACTCAGCTTTTTCTTGGGGGGGAAAAAAAAAAAAAAAAAATCAGATTCTGCTTGGTCATTTCTGCAGCGTGCTTTCCCTGCTGGAAGCCAGCGTGGCAATAATGAGGCAAGGGGCACTGAGCCCCAGGTCTGTGCTGCTGCTGCTGCTGCCTGTGCTCCCCAGAGCTGATGTTCTCACACAGCCAAGTCAGTGTTACATGATCCCACGGGCAGCTTGCTTCCTGCAGAAACTGGGAATTTTAGCACCAAGTGCCAGGGCATAGTTCAAAGCATTGCTTCCCTAGTGCCTTTGTATCAGGTGGGTGTTGGAGGACAAATGTGTGACAGAATTGTGGGTTTGAAAACAATGTGTTTAGAAACAGTCAATATTTTTCATTAATCACAAACACATCTAAGTTACACGTTCAGCTACAAAAACCTGACAGTTTATTATTTCTCAGCAAACCATATGTCAGTAAATATTTTATTTTATTTTTTTTTTTTTAGCTATGAGAGATGTTTCCCCCTTGGGTTTCTTTTTACTACTAAAATGTTGTTACAATTTAATGGTTGGGGAGGGTGATAGACGTACTCTAAAATACAGAATAAAAATTAAGAAGAATGGATTAAACCAGCCATTTTGCTCTGTGTTTCATTCAAAGGATTCAGATAATAAAATGGAAGCATCTCACATTTGTGAGGAGTGAAGCAGTGAAAAGTTGGTTCTCTGACTGTACCTTTACATTAAAAAAAGGCATTGATTTTATTCAGCAGAGAAAAAAGGGAAAGGAAACTGTTGCAACAGCACCAATAAAATCTTTGAACATCTTACTTGTGAATTTTGGTGAGCTTTTCATTTTTTGTGTGTGCCTGATGATCTAAGTTACATGTATCAGCTCACTTTTCATTACAGAAATAACAAGGTGATTTTTCTGTGTGCAAATAAGCAATTTCCAACATATCCTGACCAGCACAAAGGAAGAATGGAGCACTGGGTCTTCAGACCTGTATCCTCTGCTTTGGAAACTGCTGTTCCTGGGTTGCATCTCCTGTCCCTCCACTATTGTCACTGCTGTATCTTTTTACATCTTTTTAGCAGAGAAGAAAAGAAAGGATCTCAAAAGAGTAAATGTAAAATCCAGTCTCCATGAGAACAGGGGAGTATTTTGAAATCCAATATATACTTCTGGTTGGCACAGCTCTTCTCTAAAGGAAGTGTTTCCTTGAGCACAATGGCACGGATTTAAATTTTAGAAAGGGGAGGATGTTTGCATAAAATGAGGTGGTTCTGGGCACCTTCCCATCTTTTGGTCTGGTGGCTGGACAGAAGCCATCAAAGGTGAGGCTTGGTCTCAGAGGGAGTTTGCACAAGCCAGTGATGCCCCCGAGGACCAGAATGAATTTTGCTGCTGAGATTTGCACAGAGGAGGTTGCTTAAATGTCACTGGCATCTTCTTCAGGTACTCAGAGATTATGGGTGCCTACATTTTGGACTAAGGGTACAGCAGAGTTTATAAACTTGTGTGCAGCACTAGAACAGACTAAATAAAGCCAGTGTCAAGCCTGTGCCATCCCGACTCAGGGGAGATTTTTGGAAAAGATCAGAGCAAAGAGAAACATTTCAAGTGGTAAAAAATCCAGCATGTTCCAGGCTAGATCCCTTTGGCAGCTTCCTACACAGAGTGAGTTTCTGTGTTAGCTCATTTTCTTCTGCCATGCACTGGAAGGAGCTCCTGAACCTGCCTGTGCCCACAGCTTGTGGCCTCAGCCACTGCTGAGCTCAGATCATCAGGCTGCACGAAGCCTTCATTTCTGTCAAGACTTTCCTGGAATTTAGGAACAGGAATGTAGCTCAGCAAGCTTTTTGGGGGTTGGGTTTCTTTTTGCCTATTTTTTTTTTCCCGTTCTTCTTCTTCCTCGTCTTCTAAAATAAATGTAATAGAAATAAGCATTGCTCTGAGTCCCCAGAGGGGACACTTATGTGAGTGAAAGTGTTGCTACAGCCTCTGTTTTTGCAAGTGCCTTTTTAACTAGTGCTTCAGTGACTCAGCTGGGAAATCCCAGCTCCTGCATAAACCAAATAACCAAACTTTCCAGCGGGGCCATAATAGCCTGAGATGCTAGATGGAATGGGCACAGAGGGAAGCTAAAAGCAGATATCATCATTAAATTGCATATATTCTGTGGTCAAACAAGCCCTAGCTCAGCAGAGGTTTTTCGCCTCAAGACATTATTGTGACATAAATCACTAAATCAGGGATCACACAGTACTTTGGAAGAAAGTTTACTTATTGATGCATGCAGTTCTGTGCATTAATTTCTTCCCTGGAATAAGCCCTTGCATTATGCCCAAACAGTGTGTCACATTTGTCCTTTTTTGCTGTGAAAATTCACCTTGCCTTACTCTCTCTTGTGTAAGGAAATATATGGACTGTTTAGTTAAAAGATAAAGAACCACTTTATTATTTCAGCAGATGCTCTTTTTGTGTCCAGTCTCCCTGTGGAGTAAAACAACGTGGTATGAAATCAAACATCTGGAGTTTGGAAAATCAGCTCTGATATTGAAAAACTGTAGCCCACAAACCCTCCAAGTGCCTCCTATGTGGGAAAAAAAATTATGGTATCACAACTGGAGACCATTTGTTAGAAAATGGGTTGATAATTCACTCTGGGACTGAGGGGTGTTGCTCAGGAAAGTGTTTTGAGCCAATTATATCTCCCTGAATTTCAGTTTTGTTGTTTTATTTCTGTAATGAGCATCTTGGTCTTTAAAAATTTTGTTCTGTTAATAGCTGTGCCTGCTGCCTGAGCCTTCCTATCTTCAGTAAGAGATTTAATTAAAAGAAAAAGCTGTCAGGAGGATCTAAATACAAATCACAAAATTATTTTTAAAATTTGACTTAGTACTTCAGACTGTGGGGGGGTTTTGTGTTTGGTTTTGTTTTTAAACCAACATTTCTGGTAAAATGCTTCAGGGTTGCAGTAGTTTTATCCTGCCCTCAGTGATGCAACAGTCTGCACTCTTTCTTATTTCACCATTTGCCTGGTGCTGCTTCTGCCTCCCAGACCCACTGTCCAACTGCACTCCTTTGCAGTATTATTATTTTTGATTTGCTCTGCAGTGATTCCTAGAGGCTCCAGCCAGGAATCTGCAACTGTGAGGCTGCATTCGGTGTCCAGATGTATTGAGATGATCTCTGCATTACATATTCACACTCAAAAAAAAAATCATAATGCAAATGATAAAAGACTGTGAAAACAGCTGCAGTGGTTCAGCTCAAGGTCCATGTAGTCCAGCATTTTGGCTCAAACCAGGGCCATAAATAAGATGCCTGGCAAAGGGAAGGAAAAGAACAAGATATTTGATATACCCCCACTTCTTTCCCATGTCTCCCAGCCACCAGGAATTAATGTTAAGCCCGAGGGATTTCCTTTTCCCTTTTCAAGGCCAGGTTGGATGGGGCATTGAGCAGCCTGGTGCCCTGGAAGGTGTCCCAGGTGATCTTTAGGGTCCCTTCCCACCCAAAGCACTCTGTGTTCCTGCAGCCCCCAATGGTTTTGTCTCACAGGAGCTTTTGGAACCTCCTGGACCAGCTCCTTGTCCCCTCAGTGCTCTGCAGGGACAGCCTGGGGACTCTGGGATGATTCTGAGCCAGGCTCCTGCTCAGCTCTCCCTGGTGTCTCCAGCCCTGCAGCTGGCAGTGCCCAGTCCCCAGGTGACCTCAGGACATGCTGGGGACTGATGTCCACAACAAGCTGCTGCATCCCTCTCTTGGTCCTTGTGTGGCATCTGCTCCGGGCTTTGATCATCCTGGCTGCCTTTCTCAGAAGCTTTTCCAGTGTTTTTTTTTTCCTTTTCATTTTAGAACAGAAGAGTTTCAATCCCTGTTTTTGCTCTTCACTCAAATTAATGTCAGTGTTATTCCAAACTTGGAAATATTTTTGGAGAAAGACTTCATTGAATTTCTCCAGTTCATATGTTCTGCTACAAAAAAGGATTTGGTATTCAGCAACTGGCAATGTTCATTAACAGCTACATTTATTTTCCTTTTTTTTTGTATGTTTGTTTGTTTTTGTTTTGTTTTCAACTCATTTATCTTCTTTCACACTTCTGAAGGCGTTCAAACCTGAACAAGCAAATAAACAGACTTGAGTGAAAAGCATTGGATACTGGGGTTTTTTGCTGTTTTTAAGGACTTTGGGTGCTCTTAACTCGTTAAGTCAATATTTTTGTAACTCCTGCTGTGTGTTGGGATAGATACCAATGGAAAGTGTAGCACTTGTTTGATTTTTTTGCCATGTTCAGCTTTATTAGTAGCTCCAATGGGAACAGCTTTTCTCTCCTGTCTCTCTGCCCAGCTCACCCTCCAGAGACTTGCAAAAGCAATACCTTTAATATTTTCCTTCTTTCTCCCATCATCTGCCTGTCTCCATTTGCTCAGACAAATAAGTGATAAACAGGAATTATGATCTGTTTAACACCACAGGAAGAACGATGCATTATGAGACAAGAGAGACCTCTTGTTTACAGCGAGTTATTTTTGGTAATTAGCCATTTGTAGAGGAAGATGAGCCTCTGCTCGTAAAGTCAGCATGCCATAATTCAGGGCGCTCTGAATGGAAATCTAACATTTGCCTCGATTGGAAATGGTAACTGCGTGCATCTAGAAATAAATAAATAGCTGGGTTTTTTGTTTTTTTTTTTTTTTTTTTTTTTCCTCTTGGCAGGCAGCAGGCTGAACAAAGATCTGAGGCATTATCTGAACCAGAGGTTTCAGAAGGGATCTGCAGATCACGACCTGCAGCAGACCATCAGAGACAACCTCTATCGCCACGCCGTGCCTTGTAAGTGCCGCACCTGCGCCCGCGCTGCCGGGCGACAGAAATCCGGGAATTCTGCGCCTTTGGGGGCTGATGTTGGGGGACAACGCCGCTTTGGGCTTGAGCTTAGAGAAGGCTTTTAAATTGAAATAATGGAGTTAAAAATCACGGGTAGTTAAGTAAAAGTGGGTGTTTTCGCGCGGTAAAAAGTTTTAAATTTGAGGTTTTTGTGATGTAGTAAGAAGTATGGAACACGATGGAAGATTTTGAGTGTTCTTTTTTTTTTTTAGTGTTCATTTTTTTTTCTTTTTTATGGGTTTCAGGTAGTAGTTTTTGATTGGTTAATTAGTATCCCACTGAAGGTCATGGGAATTTAATTATTGGGTTAAAAGAATAAATTATAAATTATTTTTATTAGACTATTTAATTAAAAAAAAACAAGTGTAACAACTTGTAACAACTGATTTTTTTTTATTTTGCTCGAATTATACATTATACAAATTATACGAAATTTACAAAACAATCTCTCCAAATTCAAAATAAAAAAAATATAATTAAACAATTTATCTAAGTAAGTAAATCTCTACACCATTATTAAAAACCAATATACATATATATATACCAATTATCATCCTAATAATTATAATATTTATACCATACCTATTTGAATATATCCACCAAAAAATTAACAAAACTATCAACACAATATTCATAATTCAAACAGAAGGGGGAGAGAATTCCATCTTTATTTCTGGGGCAGCCTTCCTGTGGTGGTGTGCATGGCTGTGGGGGAGACTGTTTTCATTTTGGGCAGACTTCCATGTGTGACAGCAGATAGGGTTGAAAAGGAAAATGATTCATCTGTGAATGAGGCTTTTTGATTACCTTTTTGGAGCAGTTGATGGTGTGATGCAAGCCTTGTGATGCCTGCTTTGGAGAAAAACCCTAAAAAAAGCTGCCATGAAGTGATTGCTTGGCTTAGAAATAGTCTGTGTTAGTATCACAATGGTGCATGTTGCTTATTGGTTTAAAACCTATGAATAAAAAAGTGCCTTCTATTTTTATTTCCTGAGCAGAACTTTATTTGTGATGCTTGTTTAACTTGTAGAATTGAACAGCACTTTATGGCAGGGTGCCTTTGTTGAAGGCATCTGCCACTGTTGGAAGGTCATCCTGGATTCATGTAGGACATAAGCAACAAGAGTTAGCAAAGCCAAGAAAGAAATGCTCATTTTCTCTCAAAAAAACCCCCAACCAAACAAAAAAACCCCCTACACACCAAAACAACCAAACAAAACCCCCAAAACAAAAAACAAAACAAAACCAGACAAACAAAAAATAACAAAAAAAAACCAAACAAAAACCTCCCAAACCAGACAAACAAAAAAAGAAACAAACAAACAAAAAAACCCCAACAAATGAATTGAAAAAAAAAGCAACAACAGCAAAAAAAAGCCAGAAGTAAGACTAAGAGCTCTGGAACATGGTAATCTTTAGAAGGTCAGAATCATTACTCAAAATGAGACTGTCCTTGGCATTTTGGGAAGACATACAGAGAGTGGAGGATGATCCTACTTTGTTACACCTCTGTTTGACATTCTCCAGGTGGCAGGGGACACTCTTCTAAGGAAAGGGGTTTTTTTTCTTAACTTGGCTGAGCTGTGGAAATAATGATATGCCCTTTAGATCAGGCTGGAATAAGAACTTGTAAACATCTTAGACAATAGGATACTGAGATAAGCAGCAAAATAATTTGAAGTTTTCTGTCTCATTGTGAATCAGAGATTGTTTATCCTGCTAGACTTACATAAATATTGAATAATTATGTTGCAACTCAAAAATCAGTATTTGCCAACAAATATCACATAGTGGTACACACAGTAGTAGTCATTTCCAGTCTAAGTGTTGCATGCAGGAGGGCTGTGTAAGACCAGATAAAATTGAGTGGTAACACTGACAAATGTTGATTTTTCAAATGGCAGATGCTGTTATAACACCATTGAGTTTATGCTCATTTTATCAGTGAAACTCACGAAACAAATTATGTCTAAAGAATTTAAAAGGACATAAAGAATAAATTTGGATTATTGTTTCTTATTGAACACTTCCTTTTGCCGTTTTGTCAATGTGAAATATGATTATTTTTCAATCACCTAACTTGTCAGGCTGCAGATTTTTAGAGCATACTGCAAAAAGTGCCTTCCAGGAGAGCACGTGCAGTGTTAGGCTTGGGAGATGCAGTGTTGTGATACTAATGTCCTTCTGCCTATGTGTGATATTTCATTTCCTAAACCAGCAAATATAGCAAATGAGTGTAAGTTCTGGGGAAACATTTTGCACGTTACCAAGGTTACATTTTGAAATGCTTTCCATTGATTCTTTTATCTGATTTATTGAACTTGATGGTGAGCTAAGCTGCTTGGACTTGCTTTTGATTTAAAATTAAGGGCAGTGAAAGTGATTCCTGCCTTTTCAAAATAGCTGGGGGAGATGTGGGTTGTTGGTGTCTTAATAAGAACGTCAGTACTTTTGTTTCACTTATGAAACAAATGTAAAATCTGAGAAGTGGTGTTAGTTATTATGTGTCTCCACACCTTCTAAACTGTTGGGCAGGTAACATTTAATTTTTGCTTCGTTTACTCTGGGGATGGTATATTAAATACCATTCTATTAATATAGTAAATAGTAGCTTTTAGGAATGATGCTAATATTCATATGTGGCTTGGAATGAGACTGCTGCAGGGTGGGTTGGAATGCTATACAGGTCTGGAGATTAATCTGGCTGTACACTCATATTTTTATTCCTTGGTACATGTGACCAATAAATCCAGAGCCCTGGACCAATCTCTAGTGCTAATGGATTATGAAGCCTTGTATTTTGAAAATGGAATTCCCTGATGCTTATGTGGTAAACACAAACAAGAACACAAGGTCACTTGGACTGAGCATGCTTGGCCTGACAGCTGCTTTTTATTGCACTAATATAAAGGCTAAATGAAGTGATAATTAGTAAATGAAAAATGGAAAAAGGTGCTGTTAACCAGTTCTTGCCCAGAAATTCTGGTGAGAATAGCACGGGATTCAGCCCTGGCTGGTTTGGTGCAGGTGGTGAGAAAACCCAGAAAGTTTCTGTTTCCCACACAGCCCTGTGCCCATCCTGTGCTTGGCTCTGGAACTGACTGAAGTCAGCTTTTGTAGAAGACAGAGGTGAAGCAGAAGGGAGGAAAGATGCAGGATGTTTGGCTCAACCTCATTATTTTGTTAATGACACACTGCTTAAGCATCATTTAGATTTTTTCTTTAGGGGAGTTGGTTAAGAGTTTGATTTATTTTCTGGTGAACCCTTGAGGATGGGTGGGATGATGTCAACTCCTAGGAGCCATATGAGCATTTGCCTGTATGGGTGACACAGGATGGTTTTCTGAGAGGTCAGAGGATTTGATCCCTAAATGTGGGAACTATCATAAAGAAATAAGACTTTGAAATGTACCCAAAGGTGAAGTATTGCTGAAATGAGTTGGTGAACCACACACATTTCTGCACACTGAAGTCTTCCCCTGCTCCTCAGTGCCATCTGCCCCTCCAGCACATTTCCTCCGAGTCCTCGTACCCTCAGCTCCCCACTGAGCTGAGTTTTCCTGCAATGCTCTGTAGTAAACAACAGCTGTGACAAGATTCCAGGTGGCCTCCAAGTTTGGTTGTTGTGAGTCTGCTGTTCCTATCACACCAAACCCACGGGTTTATTTACAGACCCAAGGCATTCTCCTCCAAGTTTGCAACTCAGAGAAGTAGCATAAGCTAGGACCAAGACCAAGGAAGAGCTGTTTGTATTTGGATGGTGTATAAGTGGTTATAAAGCCATGCTACAATGGAGAAATCTTTGGAAGAGTTAGTGTAGTTCAGCCACTGGATTAGCTTTTATTTCACATGAACCACCACTGGGTTGTTATTTCCTTGACTTTCTTCCTGAGGCTTTCATTTCATTGTAAATTTCATCCAAGCCTTTACTTTGGAATGTTTTTGTCTTTTGCTTAAGAAAAACCAGGATTTTAAAACTTGAGCAAAGTTGTTCTCATAGATGTTCAGATGAATTACGGTTTTCATTCCTAGCATGTAGTTTCCATTGTCAAAACTAGACAAAAATCCATCAATACATCATCCAGATTATTATTATGTTGGTCCAATCTCTAGCTATCCCTTTCCCTTCTTTTGTTTTGAAGTACCACATTTTCCCTGTGTTTTGATGTGCATAGTGAAGATGACCAGAAATAATGCTGTGTTTTGGGGTAGCTAATGGCTCCATTGAGTTTGGATTATATTCTGCAATGACAACAATTCCACAATTACCCCTTGGCCATGCCTCTACCAGAAGTGCTTTGACTGATTGCAAAGACCTGGTCCACACCTTATTTCTAGAGTGGATTTCACTTTCTCCATTTTGCCAGCCCAAACACTTGGGAACAAGAGGGAAGGTTTATCAACCCCTTGCTGGGGCACCCTGTGCCACACCTGAGTCTATCCCACAGGAGCTGGTGTGATTTGGGGGAGGCTGAGGGTCAGTGATGCAGTGTGCTGACATTCTGGATTTAGGTTTCAGAGACTGTTTCTAGGAGCAGGACTTTCCCAAACAGGGTTGTTGTATGTTAAGATTCCTAGTGGAATTTGTGATTACTTGGAAGTTCATGTGAGAATATATCCATTAAATAGGTGTTTCCAAACAGCCCTACCTGGGGATATCTGTGCAATAGTGTTTATTGAGAAAGATATGTGATAGCAATTTACTTTAAAGTACTAATGCAGCAGCCTGTGCAAAGCACTGTTCACAGAAGGCTGAACACACAGCATTGTATTCTTCTTTTTGAAGTGATAGCAGAAGGTGTCTGTTTAACATAAACATGCAGTACTGGCTATTTGTCCTAGCTGCTTATCCTCAACAACCTGACAGCAGTTTTCTTTTCAAAGTGCATCAAGAGGAACCAGAAAGATGATACTTCCATTAAAGCTTATCTTATCTCGTTGTTTGATTTTGGTTTTTTGGTTTTTTTGGTTTTATTTCCATTGACTTTGTTCTCCACTTGTTTCAGTCCCGTGTGACCTGCAGAGGCAGCTCTGGTGGGTCTGGTGTCTGTACCTTTACTTGCCAAAGCAGTATACCTGGTGCAGACATGACTGAAATTACAGCTAATCCTATTTCAGTGCTGTGCAATTCCTTTCCCTGGCAGGCTGCAATCTTCAGAAGCAGAGCTCTGGAAGGTGCAAGGTCTTTTTGATTGTAGATGAAAAGGTGACTGTATAGTGGCTAGCCTAGAGTTAAGTCAGACTAGACACTATATGGCATTCTTCTTTTTTATTTTTCCCCCTTTCTTCACAAAATTGGCTTTTAAAATGTCAGGAGGTCATCATTCAACAGTTCCCAAAACAAGTACATGTCCTGGGATTAATTGACTGGAGATCTGAATGTTAGAGATTTACCACTTTGATTTCTGCTGTCTGTTCTCTCACCTTCCCAGAGTTTGATCTGATCCTCTGTCCTCAATTACAGAACAGTAGCTCCAACTGTTGTGGTTGGTCTTAAAGGGGAACATAGAGCAAAATGGAAAGAAATGGATGAAAATCAATAGTTGTAAGTGTTGAGTGATCTGTGAGGAGGCTCAGGAAAAGCCAACCACACTCAGGCACCTGGCTGGCCTGAGCTTTCTCATATTTCAGTGGGAAATTTCAGAGTAAGTTTCTTGATTCCAAGTGATCTCCTGGTGCAAAGGAAAGGTCTCCTTTCTAAGCAAAACCAGTAATATTGAACAACAGAACTTCACAGTTTTGATAGGACAAACTTTACTAAGTAAAGTAATTGTACACTGCACATTGAAGTTTATTCTCTGAATTTAAGATTTTCATGGATATTTGAACTTCCAAAGGGCAGTTTAGTTTCTCCAGGAGCTGGATAAGCTGTTCTGTGCATAACAACCATCATCTGCAGGTAATGGAGGACTAGAGAGACTAAATGGGCTGGGATGTGATGAAACTCCTGTCAAATGTGCAGACTTAGGTGATTTCCCAGGATAGTTTTTAAAGTCCTGTAGCTCTGGGCTCCCCCATAAGTATTTCTGAACTTCAGAATGAATTGAGAAAATGTATATGCAAACCAGATTATAGAAGGCTCTTTTCTTTAGAGTAGAGAGCATAAAAGTGTATCAGTATACTGGGAAAAATTGCTGAAGTGAAGCATTAAGACTTTTATGTTACAAATGCATGTGGTTTTACATGTGTGGATATTTGAGTTACAGTTTTGAAGTTATTTTTAGTTACTAATTTTTATTAAGGATAAACAGAATCACTGACAGTGCACATTAGTTTTCTTCCCAGGCAATAAATCATCAGTTTATGTACACAAATGTTCTTGAATTCTCAAAAGCTTTCCAGACCTGCAGATGTATTTATTATCCAAGTACCTTTTGTTACAGTTCCCTTCCTAGAGGTGTAATACTGGTTTTGTAATGAGAAATAGTTGCAGGGTCGATGAAATATTCATTTGAAGGCCCACACTGATAAGGTGAGTAGCAGCAGACTCTTTTCTAACACATAAAAATCATTAGTTGTTTTACAAGATTTATGTTAGGTAAAAACTTTTAAATATTTTTAAAATAGTGCCATTATCACTGAGTTGCAACATATGGATAACAGCAGTATGTAAAAATAATTTTTCTTAAGAATATTTGTTTGTGATTAAATCTGACTCTGTATAGTATGAGGTATATTTTCCATTCCAACTAGTGTACACACATTTGATTTTTCCTGTGTTTTCAGCAGGGACTGTATCCTGAGTACAACCACTAGCTTTAGAAAATCCTTATACCTTTGTTCCAGGGAGTGCCAAATTTCAGCAGTATCCCTGCAGTTTTCAAGGATATAATTCTTTCTCTTATTAGTGAACCAGATGTGCTTTCGCTTTTAAAAGAGAGAAAAAAATACCCTGTTTTGAGCAACAGGGCCAATATTTCTGTAGTTAAGTTCCTTTCTATAGGCAATCATTTTTGTTTAATCTAGAAGACTTCAGGACCTTTTTCCCATCTGGTCTGTCCTTTTAGATCAATAGCACGTTTTGTGCCAGTGAAACTATTGTTTGGGGGTGGTTTTGTTTGTTTTGTTTTTTAATTTTGGAAATAAAAGCACTTATGATGGCAAATATTGCTCCATCTGCTTCCCCATTTGTGAGGAATAGCTTTTTTGTGTTGCACTGTACACCCAGTTGGAATTGCATGAGGCACCAGAGAACAGTACAAAGCAGAGGAGCTCAGCCCTGTGTGCTCTCCCATGCCACTTGCCAAAGGAGATTTGGGTAAGGAGTGTGGGAAGAGATTACACGGCCAGTTTTCTTTGTTTTCTTTGTTAGTCCCCAGTGGATTTAATTTTGCAGGTTTTTCATTGCAGTTGCTTTGTCCTGTAGCAAGGCAGCTGTGAGTGGATATTTAGGTGCAGTGCAAACCATGCCTGTGCATTTGTTTTAAAACATAAAGGCTTCCAAGGTGGGAGTCTCTGGGACAGCAGGGAGTAAATCAGACCTGAGAGCAGGAGCTGCTGTTTGGAGGTTGAAGGGGTGGAGATGAACTGCCCCACATTATTTACTTCAAAACTGGCTCTGTCCTGCCATAGTTTTTCATATGATGTCCCAGGGTCCTGATTAGATCTTTCATGATTGCTGCAGTGCCACAGCTTTAGATTTCTAGGCAGTTTGATTTCTTTTCAGCTATCACCATGCATCTGTTCAAGGGTTTCAGTGTATTGATTATGCTACAAAGCAAGAGAATGAGTGTTCCAAGCAAAAGGATTGTTTTAAAATGAGGTGAAATTAAATGTGTAGCTGTTCTTTAACCTGCTTTGCCACTCGTATTTGCATTTGGGTTTCACATTTGGTATTTCATGATTAAGCACCCATCACTGTACAGATATGTTAATACTTGGGTGTTTTGGTGGTTTCACATTCCAGAGTTCCTGTGCTTTCCATCAAAGATGTCAGTATTTCAAAAGGAACACCTGTAAATGGCATTTATATGAGATTCTTCTGGCCCGGTGTGATACCTGCACTACAGCACGGGCAGATGCAGTGGGATTGTAGAGGAGTTTGCTGTGTGATTCCCAGCCCCACATCCTGCCACCGGGACAGGCTCTGAGCCCAGGGGGGCAGTGGCAGATGCCAGCTCCTGATGGTGTGATGGGCATGCAGACTTGTCACATCTCATCTTCAACCAGTTATCCTTTTTTAAACATTACATGCTTCCTCACATAAAGTGTGCTGTGTTTGTCCTCTAAATCCTTTTTGTCTTTATTTCAGCAGAGAGGCGATTAGCCGTGTAATCATTTATAAAGCTGTTTGGATTCTGCTAGCTGGTTTTCTTTGGGGACAGTCACATCCAGTACCTTTACTGGGAATAACTCTGTAAATTCATCCTCACCGATTTTCCCTCCCCACCCCAAGTGAATAAGAAAGTAGAAAAAAAAGAGCAAATATTTGTATTTCTGTCCCTATTGAAGGAAAAATAAATCTTTCTTATTCGTCTTAACAGTCTAGATATATCCTTTTTTAATGATGTTCTCTTGAATAATTAGAGCTTTGAGTTATGAAGTCAAGATTCCTGGGTCATTTCCAGAACAGATTTATTTAAGGGGGACACTAGTTCTCTGAATTCCTTTTAAAGGGCTTTGTTAATGTCCCAGACTGCTCTTAATTAGTGATTTAAGAGGGAATACATCTGTTTCACTGAGGACTGTGAAAATTTTTATTTAAATGGAAATGTTTAATAAATGGCTCCTTGAAAGGCTAATGCATCTTCAAAATGAGATGTGTATCACAGAGTAATCAGGTGGATAGTGATCTGACAGTCCTTCTTGCATGGTCTTTTTTGAGCTGAATATGGAGGAAAACCTCATTAAAGACCTTTGGAAGTATCATCTGCTATTGAATTTTATGTCATACTTCATTATTCCCTATCTGTATTTTTTCATTGAACCTCAAGTTTAACACATCATTTACCAGAGAAAAAGCAGTAAACAAAAGTTGATGTTGGTGAAAGGTCTATAAAAAGGCTTATGAGAGACATTGATGGTACTTTATTTTTTATCTTGGGCCATCATGGCAACTCAAGTGCCAAAATTTAAAGCTACTTAATTGGACATTTTTCATATGCTAAAAATGTGCAGGTGATCTTTGCTGTATTGGGGATTTGGAGTGGCAAACCTCAGAACACAGGAGTTGGAGCAGATGCTTAGGGAAGGAGGAGCTCCACATTAAGAAGCTGCTGCTGCTGTTTTTAGTGAACTCTTCCTTGAATACATGAGGATGATTATTAATAAACACAGCATTACCATCTCCTACTGTTCACAGGTCTTTTGAATTAGTAATCAAAACCTTGACACTGGGTATTTTGACTCTTTTTCATATAAGTGTTGATTTATGAGCCCTTACTACCGTCTTTGTTCATGTTTTTCTAGGGTGTGAGTTTTTCAGTGTTTTCTTTTATTCAGAGGGGGATAACACAGGAGAGCTGAAAAAGTGCTTGACTAGTGAGGTTATTAGCAGTTTTCCTAAATTCAGATATGGAAGGTTTTGAGGAAAGCAGCAAGTGTTGTAAGAGAATAATGGAAAACCCAGCAGGACACGACATGGCAGTGCAGAAGTAGGAAGGCTGGACTCAACAGTGGGGCAAAGCTGGACACAGTCCTTCCAGGAATGTGAACATCCCATCATGTTGATAAATCTCTTTCCCATTTTTGCATGTCCATAATTTTAAAGATACAGATTGCTGTCTCGCTTAGCAATCCTCTGCGAAATGCCCAGTGTTTTCTGGAAGGGAAAAGCTGGTGAGATGTAATAGTGTTGCTCCTGTGTAACTAACCACACTGGAGAATCACACTGACAGACATTCTGTAAATTGCCCACATTATAGAACATTGATGATACCATTAAAGTGGTAAATTTAATATTATAGTTCTATTAGATTTCTCCCTCATTAACTCTGATCTGATAAACAACCTCCGGCATATTTTGAAGGTAATAATCACCTTACAATCACTCCTGCTCCTCTCTATCTGGCATTTCAAGCTCCTATAGATTTACAGCTCTTCTGTCATCCAATCTGTATTTACTCCTTTATTTCTTCTTTGAACTTGTGCTTACAGGCAGACAACCTTTTTCTAGAGGGCACTGGGCATGCAACTAATACTTCATAACCAGAACAAAGTTATCCTAAATTCAGATTTTTGACCAAATGGGTCTGAGAGAATAAAATTAACCCAGTGTTCAGGCAAGCAGGATACAGGCTTGCAGAGGTGTTTTAGGACTGAGCACTTTCTAAGGTTTGGTACTGGGGAATGTTGGCAGCAGTGGGTTGTGTTCTTGGCTTTTGCAAACAGGTATCAGAGCAAGTATTTCTTGCTGGAAATGGAGGTGGTGAAGAGGCGACCATGTGGGTACTGGGCACAGCCCTGCCAGGCAGAGCAGCCCTGCTGCAGGGTGCAGGAAGATGGAAAATGCTGAAGAAACCTTTGTCAGCCATGACTGTCTATAGTGGAGACAATTTCCACTCCTAAGCATTAATCCTCAGGCAGCAAACCCACAGTTTCACCAAGTAACCTTAGCTCCTCTCGACTGGCAGGAGGCTTCCAAGGAGGGATCACTTGCCTCTTGTTTTCCTAAGTGAGTCATGGTTTGACTGGAGTGCTGTCTCGGGGAGAAGGTGGTTGTTATACATCACCTATCACAATGTAAAAGTGGAAAGTGACGCTGAAATGCTGACCCTTAATCTGAAGTGCACCATCTGTGTTTTATTTCCACATCTTGCTGAGTTTACAGTTATTTGAATTCACAGTTTGTTCCCCATTTGCTGTTCCCACATGGTAAGTGAATTGGATCCAAAATGTACTGATGAAAGAATGAGAAGTCTGTTGTGGAAGTTTGTTCCTACCTAGAAGAGTGCTCTATCTCACACTTTTTCCACCCTGTGAGTTAAATCCCAGCTGTAAAATCTTGTCTCAAGATGCCCTTCTTTCATGGTGGGAAGCTGGGGTTACTGTAAGGACAAAGACTCCTTTCCCCATCCTGAAGTGATTTATGATTTGCTTATGACTTTCAGCTCTAGAAAAGGTGGAGAGTTCTTACATCTGACAAAGTATTTGCTCTGCTGTTCCTGTAAATTTCTGCACATGCTTATCTGGTAATAAGCTCTTGGTGTTGGAGCACCACTCTTATTAATATTTCTTTTCTGTTCATATGAGCCAAAGTGTTTGATGCTAAATTAAGACTGGGTATAATATAATGATGAGAGCTGTAATTACCACTGTAACAGTTTCTCATGATGCAACTTTCAACTACTCTGATTTTAGAATGGGCAAAGCTCAAAACCAGGTTGAATTTCATTTATTCTCCCTCCCTTCTATTTTTTCTACCAAGAACAACCATTTTCTTAAGACATAACTAACTGTAAAAAAAAGATATAAAATTTAAACATGTCGTATTTCAAAAGCAAACCATCAAAATGCTGAAGGCTGTATAAACTTAAATACCTTCTTTGGCTTTTGCTGTAGACCACACAAGCTCTGAGAAATTGATTACTCTGGTACTGGAATGGGCTTTCATGATACAGAAACAGAGGTTTGCATTGAAATTCTTTCTTTGTGTGTGGGACTTTTTTTTAAAAAAAAGAAAAAAAGCCTTTAAACCCCAGATTAAAAATAAGTCATTTCATTGTTTCCATTTTCCCCTCTTCTAAATCTTATGAAAGAGTTTCCATAAATGACTGGGAAGCTGCATCTCTGAATAAATCTAAAGTAAAATGCTCCATTTCTTTTTTTAATAAAGAGGCTTTTTTCTGGAATGTTCCACATAGGTACTGCCTCATTGAAGTTTGATCTGGTTGAGAGAGTTTCAGGGTGGCTCATGCAGATTTTTTTATTTTGTGGACATGAAAAGAGGAGGGGTGAACAATTCGGAGTAATTTATTTTCATATTGCAGACTTCAGATTTACTGTGTGCAATATTCTCAACCCGACATTATAAAAGGCTTTGGAGTTCCCACAGCAGCTTTGAGTTGCCCAGACATACCTAAAAAATAGTCTATGCTCCAAGAGGCCAGTGATGAAAGATCAGGGAGGTGATCTGGAGCAAAGAATTTTTGTCCTTTTTTTTTTTTTTTAAAACGAGACACATAATGGGCCAGCACCTTGGCCCAGCTGGTTTTCTCATGAAAATATTGATGTCAGATAAATTTAAGACTGTTAATAAGCAAGCCAATCTCCTGCTACTGTGTGGCCATGTCTCCTATAAAGCTAATGCAAGGCTTGCTGGCTCTCAGTGATGTTTTACCCCTACCTAGTTCGAGCATTTTTGAGGGCTGGGTGCATCAGAAGAGCAGTGTCTGTATTTGCTGCTGGGTCTGATGGTGGGACAGGATGATGTTTTCCCTTGCCTGGCCCTTCCACACAGGTGAGCTGTGACACAGCTGGACAGAGCTGCTGTGCCAGCCATGGCTCTCGGCTGGTGAGGATCAAAATTCTCCTTGTTCCAAGATCAGAACTGGTGCTGAACCCACTGGGCTGTGGGAACAGGGGCAGGAGTGGCCCTACACCACCCTGTGCCCACCCCAGCAGTGCTTCCCATGCCATCCTCGGGGTTCCCATGTACCTGCCTGTCTCAGGGAGCTGCAGCAGCCCCAGGAAAGCATCCCTGGAGCTGCAGGGCAGCACGTTTCCTTGAAGGCTGGAGTCCCTCAGGATTTCAGAGCTGCATCTAAGAATTGTGTCCTGTGGGATATGTGGAAAGCGTCCAAGAAGGACTCCTGCTGGCTCTGAGGCAGTCAAGTGCTTTTTCCAAAATGTCTTTGGCCCCTGTTCTGGATGTTTACTTTTAAAAAGATACAGGCGCGTGTTGGCTGTAAAAGAAAGGGGGGGTGGGGAAATCATTGTTGCTGCTGTCACTGAAATTCCCTGCAGACTTAAAAGGAAGATGAAAGTTGGTACTTTAAGAGAAACTCGAAGCCCTTGGGACAAGCACAGCAGAAAACAGGGAGATGCTCTGTATTTTGTCCAATTGCTTGCAAAAATGAGTGCTGTATCTCCTACAGAGAGAGACAGAGCAGAAACACGTATTTGCATCGTTCCCCCATGCTTGAGCCTTGCTAACTAGGACAATACCATTTTGCACTTCCCTGGGCATATTTTCAAACAGCAGCTCAGTACAGGTGATAGAGAAAAAAAAAAAAAGGGTGAGGAAGAAAGAAGTGAGGGGGGGAAAATCTGCCTTGTGGTATTTCAGATCTCCAGCATACACAGGTGCTTTTTAATCCCCCTGGCCTACATATTCCACAGCCCCTAGGAATAGAGGAGTCGTGATGTAATGCTCTTTCCCTCACACTCGCAGCTTAAATACAGATGGAAATTGTTGTCATGTGTTAGAAATGTCACCAATAATATAAAAGGCAGGCTTCTGCATTCTCCCTTTTGCACTGTCAGCTGCTGCTGCCAGCTTATTCTTCCCTCTCAAAGCTATTGTCATGTGGCAGAAACCCTGATGTAAGTAAGCCCTGTCCTCCCCCTGCTTATGATCCCTGCATTTTTTATTCCCCTCTGCTGCAGTGCTGAGGATCATTACATACCACGACTTAAAGACAAGACCTCACAAAGGAAGGATTAATCTTGTATTTGTGCTTGATTTTCGAAGGACTCAGGCAAGTGAGACTGTTCTGTTGTATTCTCTGTCCCTTTTTTTCTCCCCCCAGCACCCTCTTTCCTGGATGCCAGGGTCAGGGATGGAAAGCAGGGATGTGCCGGCGCCGCAGGTCGGGATGCGCGGGGCTGGGGCTGGGAAGGAGCCGGCAGCCCGAGCCCAGCCCGGCAGCACAGATGGCCGGTGCTGCTTTTTAATTCACCCAGCAGGCTTTACGTGGGGCCCGTTGGCGAGCGGGTGTGCTGCGAGGAGCGGGGTCAATGGGCACGAATAGGCTGGGAGCGGGAGCAGATGCCTGCCGAACAATGGGGCTTTTGAGAGAAATGCGGGAGGAAGCGTGGCGCTGGCTTTGTACTGCCTCCGCATTGCAGGTTGGAATGGGGCAGCTCCGATTTAATGAAGTGCATTCCTGAACGTGCTCGTCAGCCCGGGCTGCGAGACAAGGGGACATGTCAGAAGGGGGCTTGTGGGGCCGGCGCTGGGGGGGCAGCGATCCGCTGATGGATCGCCCCGAACAATGCGGTCTTAGTGCTGGATGGGAAAAAAACCCCATCCATACATCCCTGTGCATATTAATGCGGTAGAGCAGGTGTTGCTAAATGTCTGTCCCCGCATTGTTCCGCCGCGGTTCAGCCGGGGAGGCGGCAGGAAGGAGCCCCCGGCTGGGATGCGTTCACCCCGGCTGGGATGCGTTCATCTCGGCTGGGATGCGCTCACCCCGGCTGGGATGCGTTCACCCCGGCTGGGATGCGCTCACCCCGGTTGGGATGCGCTCACCCCGGCTGGGATGCGCTCACCCCGGCTGGGATGCGCTCACCCCGGTTGGGATGCGCTCACCCCGGTTGGGATGCGCTCATCCTGGTTGGGATGCGCTCACCCCGGCTGGGATGCGCTCACCCCGGTTGGGATGCGCTCACCCCGGCTGGGATGCGTTCACCCCGGCTGGGATGCGCTCACCCCGGCTGGGATGCGTTCACCCCGGCTGGGATGCGCTCACCCCGGCTGGGATGTCGCACCGGGACCGCGGGAGCGAGAACCGGCCCGGGAGCACTGCCCGGACCGGGGACAGCCAGCCCTGCCCTGTGCTGGCCCTGCCGAGCAGCGGGGGACAGGCTCAGAAAGGCTGGTCACAGCTTAAAGGCATAGCATGGTCCTTTTTCCTGCGAATATTCCCCCAAACTGAGCAGGTGTGAGGGCTGGAAGTGAATCTTCCCAGAGCAGTCTGGGTCACCAGGGCAGAGGGCAAGGAATGCTGCCCCAGTTGGCGCTCAGCAGCAAAAGAGTTAAAAAGGGGGCATATTTTTTTTCAGCTTCTCCAAGAATACATCGTTTGGGAATGAGTTGGGGGAAGCTGTGTGAATGGCAATAAACAAGGTGTACAACATGCAAAAAAACCCAAACAAAACATTTATGTCTGCTTTTGTGTGTATCCTGCTGCACTGGGTACCCTTGCTTTAAGATAGTTTTCTGTCTAACATCCCTAAACACTTACAGCCATACTTGCCAGTGTAATTCTTGAAGGATTGGGGAGGGGGAGAGTGTACACAGTCAGTCATTATTATATGTATTTCTTAATAAAAATACACCCATTTAATTGCTGTCATTGTGTTGTCTGCTCCCCTTGTGATTTGTGACATGCTATACTGTATTTGTCAGCAGAATGAAAAGGGTCTTTGTTCCTTATTCCTATTACGGCCCACTGCATCTCTCAGTGAAAATAGAATATTTGCCTTTAGAGCTAACTTAGCTGGTGATCTGTGCCTGCTGTTGCACTGGGAAGAGTTTGCTTTTTTTTTTTGCTGGAAGTTTTCAGAGGAATTTGCAAGGAAGGCTTGAATTATTTTACCTATTAATTTTTACAATGGATTAATAGTGATGATGAGTGATCAGCCTATTTTGCCCACAGTTCAGGTAAAGCATGACCAGTGGCTGCAACAGCTTCACATTTTGCAGCTGCCTTTCTGTGTATCCCTTTTCTGTGGATGAATGGCCAATTTGACCATGAGCTAGGATCGTTGTGCACCTTTGATCATTTGCTGCTGTGTAAATTGCCAAAAAAGGTGTCGAGAAATAAACTAAGAGTGTGTAATGTGGACAAGCTCATGTGTCTGCTCAAAGGTTGGCCAAGGCTGCAGATGAATAAGGGCTGTTAGTGACTGGCCAGCTGTGGGAGTGACTATTTGGGGGTGCCAGTGGCACTTGGAGAGCACTGTCCAGGCACAGGTGGGGTGTGCTGGGTTAGGTTGTGCATCGTGTAGCATCAACAGCATTATCACTTGTGATCTATTTGCTGTCCTTGCTGTGCTCTGGCTGCATGGGTATCAGTCTGTGTGCCTGTTGATGGGAATGGTTTATAGGCTAGCAGCTGGAATTGGCAGCCAAAAAAGATTTAAGGCAGTGCTTGCACAGACAATTCATAAGACTTCTTCTAGCACACCCACATTACATGAATGTATGGAGATTGTTTTTAAATTGAACTACCAGGTTCAGCAGCTTGAGCTTTGTGTTGTTAATTATGCTTATTTTCTACTCTGCAGCGCCCAAGGAAAAATGAGCAAAAAAATGCAAAGGCTGGTTCAGCCAGGGAGGCTGCAGTGTGTGCAGAGGCTCCTGCTAGAGGGGCTGGCTCAGCAAAGGGCTGGGCTCTGAACCTGTTGCTTGTTGTTGTGTGGCTCCTTCTGCCATGTGGGAAATCCTGTCGAGGAGGAACTTTGGTCTGGGGAGAGCAAGGAAGGGCTCGGTGGTGCAGAAGCACAGGGAGTGTTTTCTCCTTTGCCAGTTTGTTTCCACTTATCCTTGTCTACTGCTAAGTCTTGTCACATGGAAGCAATGATGGATCCATGTAGATCCAAGAATGATGCTTCATTTCCTTCAGGGAAACTGCTGTAATGTTTGTGAGCAGCTGTTCCAGGAGCACTTCAGCTCCCTGCTGTTGAAGTGTTGCACAGCCAGGTTTTGCCACTACAGCAATAACCCTTTTCCAGTTGAATGTCTTATATTTTTTAATTTTTTAAATTTATTTTTTTTAATACACTCTTCTAATGCAGATAATCCAACTTGAAATATGAAACTTAGAGTCTCCCTTTTGTCATTATTGACAGCCACTAGCACAGGTAAGGCTGTCATAACAGTCAGCATGGCTTAAAGAAAAAAACAACAATGAAGCCATTAATTCAGGAGCAGAAATTGATTGAATGGTGTTGGGTTCCTGACTCTACATCTGACAGTAACTTACCTTGAGTTTCAGTTGTTTAAAAGTTCCTATGCTGCAGGGAAGGCTCTTGCCTTCACTTTGGAGCTGTGTACAGACTCTTTTCTGCCAGCTTTCCATCCTTTGCAGTGCACCAAGTCTTTACATGGTTGCACAAGAAATGCTTCGAAAATCAATGACATCAAGTCATTTCAGCCAAAAGGTGCTGGCTACTGTGGTATTCAGTAAAGCTTATTCAAAATGTGGTGCTATTTTCAGTCAAATTCTGCTAAATCCTGTCCTGAAATCCTCTGAATGTTTTGCTCTTGAATATTCTGGTAAGCATGATGACTGGTTCACTGTGTTAATCCTATATGGTCTTTCTGTCTGCAGCTAATCCTGAGCTGTTGTTGCTGTTCTGCACACATGAGTAAGACTCTGTCCCCCCTCCTCTTGACCATATACAGTAGGATTCCAGCTGACTGCTAGAAAATAACAGATCAAATACCCTACTCTTCCTTTTTCTCATCCTTTAGTAGGAGAGTTGAGTTTCTTCTACTTGAAAAACAAAACCCGGAGAAGTAGGAAAAATATTCTTGACCTGTTGAGCTCTATCTGGAGGCATGTACTGGCTCAGACTGTGCAGGATGTCTTCAGGAATCTCAGCTGTAGACAAATGTGGAAGAAAAGATGCTTAAAGCAAGTTTCCAAATTGACATAGATTGGACAGAATTTCTATTGTAATTCATTAGAGATGAAGCTGGCAGTGATGGCTATAAGTAAATATTGTTACCCTAAAATAAAATTACTGGATTTTTCTATTTTTATCCTAGTGATTTTTTTTATTTTTTATTGCTGGACCTACCTGTGAAAGATGGCTTAGCAAAATCTATCCCTTTCTAGAGGAAAAAAAACCTTTTCCTTTAGGACAGTTAGTGTCACCTGAAAATTATTACTTGAGCATGTCTCAGGTTTAGTAGAAAAGCTTGTGGAAGGAAGGGTGATAGTTTAACCTTGGGTTGATTCTCCCCACCCCCACTGATTTTACCCATGGACAGACATTGTATCTCCTTATAGTCAGATTAGCATATTTACATAAATATGTTAATATCCATATGGCCTATATTGACATGGTTGCATGGGATGTACATACCTGGTGTGTGTGTGTAATACACAATGCTTACATTTGCTTTTAACTACAAACATCAAAATGTCATGAACAGGAGAGTCCATGATAACTAAAGTAAAACTTTTTTCTTAAAAGCTGTGTAATATTTAGTTGATGTAAAAAATCATGAACACCCACTCTTTTCCTTGGAAGAGATTGAATTTTTTTTTCCCTTCTAAATAGATTTTTAAAGGATTCATTAAGAAAATGAAACCCAAGAAGAAAAATAGTTGACCCAGCAGTTCGAGGCCAATGAGGCAATTACCCAATAAATTTGTGTCAAGTCAGCCCTAAGTGAGCTGTGCCTAAATGACTTGGTAATATATATTTTCTGAAAATGTTCCATATTGAAATAGGGAAAAAAAAAGCCCTGTTAGGTGAATAATGTCATTCTGTCAGCAATTGGAATATGACTGTGGATATCACTCATTGTATAGAAAACAGCTTGTTGCTTTGCCTATCTAAACAGAGGTAGTGTTCCACCTGGAATTTGCAGTGTTACCACCTTCTTTGTTTGCCTGAGGGAACAATTCATTGAAGATTGGAAATTTTAGTTTGTGGGGGATTTTTTAATGTTTTGTTCTCATTAGGGTATAACACTGCCTGTTAATTCATGTAAAGATGTGAGCAAGGCACAAAAAAAGTAAAAGCCCTGACAAAACTCTGTAACTGAGATTGTGATATAATGGGAAAAAAAGTAGATTTACTCCTTTTTCCCCTTGTGTTTGCATCTTCTTTCTAGAAGTCTTTGGTAGGTTTATTGCTCACATTGAGAACTCTCTGGCATTGATTTTTTTACACTATTTTAAATGAATGGGGAGCAGCTGAATAATAGTCGTGTAGAAGGTGCAGTTGGAAATGCAGTTCTGTCAGCACTGCCTGGTGATGAACAGTGTGTCATTGTGTGATGGCACACTGACAACTCAGCACCACAATGCAAACCCTTGGTAAGAGTGGGGATGTGACTGGGGGAAAAAAGAGTCTCCTCTTCCTCTGTTTCTTGCATGGACCACAGCAGGAGCCTGAGGCTTAGGCTGAGGGATCCAAGTTCTTTTCAGCAGCAGAAGCTGGGAATGGGCTGTAGCAGAGTATGCAGTGCTGCTGTGTTAAAGATGTGCATTGAATGTAGTTTAGTGGACAAGTGTCCTGGTGTTGACAAGGCAAGAGTTTAAGGTGTGATAATCTGTCATCCTAAACTCTTAAGGGAAATCAAGGGTTTACTGCATTTAGATGCATGAGTTAAAACTGTCCTTTGCCTTTTCTTCTTCAAGACTGTAATGTATTTTTTTTTTTCCTGGTGAAGATGTAGTCAACTCATTTTGAGTCCTAATCAGGAAGTGATTCAGAGTCTGTGCTCATTAAATCCTTCCCTTCACTCCTGGGACTGTCAGGGAGGATGTCACACATTACCTGCTGATGAGATGATGTTTTGTGAAGGAGGTGAATGTCCCAGAAAGTATTCTCACAGTGACAAACCACTGGGAAGCTGGAAAGGGTTTAGAAAGCCACAGTGAGGCTGGAATAGAGAACTTGAGCTAGTTTTATCATCACTCTGTTAAGCAGCTGCTTACCCATTAGAAAGAACTCATTTTAGTTACATGTGATTTGGACATGAAGGTTGAGGCCTGCTGTTCTCATTATTTGAAATTTCAGATTTTCTTTGGGTTATTAGGGTACAACACAGAGCATTTAATTCCCCTTATCAGGTCCTTTAGTTATCGTTTGATTGGATGGAACCTTTTCAATTTTTTTCCATTTTCCTCTTTCTCATACTTCATGGATTCTATTGTTTTATTAGTTCACTGGCCTTTCTGGGTCACTGCAGTCTAAGTATTCTGACTTTTATAAAGGTCTTGGTGACTAAATATTAGTGACCTCTATTCATCTTCCTTTTGCTTCTCCGAGGCAGAGCAGTTTGATTTGGAGCTGCTCTGTGTTACAGTACCAGCGAGGTCATGGCATGGGGAATCAAACCCCATTCCTTCCCCACAGATGGAGATGTCCACTCAGTACACTGAGCTGCAGAGTTTCAGTGTTTGGATAACAGGATCCCTGGAAAAGAGATGGGGAGAAACTAGCCCGTGGAGTTTTGCCAGCCTAACTAAAATAATGTGCCCTTACACAATTGAAGGAATATTGCTGGATTCATGGCAATTCTGGGAAAGTCTAACAAGCTGAGCATGATTGGCTTGATATTTCAAATTATAAAAGAGGAAATGGAAAAGTTGCCATTAGCTGCACTAGGGAGCTTGTTATACCAACAGAAACCTTTTTGGAAAATTCAGCTTTGTGTTGGTAGGCTTGTGTTTTGAGGCATTCCTTCTAGAGCACCATCCATGAGGCATTTCCCTAGCCCAGACTCTGCCTGAGGGATGAATAGACATGTCCCTGTGGAGAATTTGAGATTCCAAGGTTAGGAATGGATGCTGCCACAATTTGAGCATTTTACACATCATATTTGCCATTATCTGGGCAAGTCTTGTCAAATAGATGTGTAACATGGGAGCTTTCCTCTTGCTCAGTCTTGCTTTCTCCTTCTGTATTTGGGAGACTATATTTGAGCAGGTTTGTTTTTTTTTTTCTTGTTTACTGTTGTAGTTTTTTTCAAAAGGCAGAGAAGAGCAAAGAAGCACTCCAAAATTTCAAAGCTGTACCTTGAAGCTTTTAAGGAAGGTCAGAGAACAGCTGTGGGAGATTTTACCCACAGTATTTAAAGTTCGGGAAATGGAAATGGG
Source organism: Sturnus vulgaris (assembly GCF_052056855.1). Taxonomy (NCBI): domain Eukaryota; kingdom Metazoa; phylum Chordata; class Aves; order Passeriformes; family Sturnidae; genus Sturnus; species Sturnus vulgaris. The sequence goes on from NC_142253.1 coordinate 6,127,366, forward strand.
AGCCTCTGAAAGTAGAAGCTGATAATGGATTGTGTGAAATGGCTTTTCAGGTGTTGCTGCTGGCTGCATCTGATATATACAAAGCTTGCACTTCCAAGCAAGGGGAGATTTGAGTGCTGCCCAGAAGTTGCTTTCATACATAGAACTCTTTGCATCTCTAGCTGCAAGTGGCCCACTGGCACCATGGGGAGGTCTTTAAATTGAAGGATCTTTCTCTAATAAAAGGTCTGCTTCACTGTAAAAGAGACACTAAGGCTATAGCATCTTGAAGGGCAAGCTGATAAATGAGATGTTATTATCTCAGTGTGTTCTTTTAGTGAAATATTTAAAAGTGGCTCACTCCTGGTGAATTACCTGCTGGCATCATCCTCTAGCAGCCTTATTAAATAGTTGCCTGTTGTAACATTCTTTGTAAAGTGAAAGCGTGTCCCACTGCACTAAGCACTATTTCAGATATTCCCACTATATAACAGAAAATCTTTATTTAGTAATAGTGCAAACCAATGGCTCTCGTGGGTGCTTTCATAATGAGGTTTTATGGTGGCTGTTCTCTGATCCCTTTTCTCCCTTTTCCAGTATACCAGATTTACTCAATTCATCCCCATATTCATAGAGCTTCACAAATTTGCTCTTCGAACTCCTCCAACATTCCAAACATCAGCACTTCTGATATAGAGTGGGTTTATCAAAACAAACAGTGGCAGGAAATAAGGGTAACTTTGCAAAGCAAAGTGCTTGGGCTGGAATGGCTTAATGAGCCACTGGAGCTGTGTCTGTACTCCTTGCCCTGAGCAAAGGCAAAATGAAAGGAATTGGTTTAAAATCTTAAAGCTTTTGCTATTTGGAAGTTGGCTTCTGCTTGAGTATTGGGGTGCTCTGTTGCTGTTGCATGGCACGTAGGAACTTGATTTCTTCTGGTCATCTGTCTACAACACATTCTGAAATATTCCTATTTGCCATATGGTGGTCAGCAGCTGCCCTTGCTGGTGCTACTTGAGGTTTGTAGTATTGTTATAGCAACACAAAACTAATGGGGCTGTGACCAGCACCTGAACAAACAATTGCACTTGTGCCTTGTGCTTTGGAGAGATATTCCTTGGATATTCTTGGGTGGAGTGGAAGAAATCTTAAACTCCTTTGATGTCTTTCCTGGCCTCATATCTAATTGCATATTTTTTTATAGTTTTCCCTCAGGAGTTCTTTATTTTAAATGCATTTTACAAATACACATTCAGATAAGCCTGACACTATTAAGTTTTGTAGTCTAGTTATTTTGTATTACTGACCATCCCCTTGGTACTTGAACTTCTTCCTACAGACAGTATTCACTGTACTTCAAGGACTTGTGGTCTCTCCTCACTGAAATAGAAAGTATCATTGGGTTAAAACCTTCTGCTTTTCTCCCTTGACTCATACTCCTTGTCCCACTTTGGTCTGATTTTGTTTGGATGCATCTGGGCAATAAGAAGCAGAAGTGCTCAGAGACTCCAGTTTTGTGATTTCTGTGATTTGTAGCAGTCAGGTTTGCCAAACCCCATCTCTGTGCAGTGAGGGTTGGCAGTGAGTGCTGGGAGCTGATGGTCTGCTCCACAGTGAGCAATGGGCCAGCAGGTACTGGTCCAAGCTGGTGGATTTCTGTCTTTGACATTGGCCACCGTCATCTCTGCATGCTATGGGCTCATATATCTAAAAAAAAAAAAATAAAAAAGTGGGAATTGAGAAAATTACCACAGCTCTGTCAACAGGAGCATGTTATGGGTGCAATGATTGACCTTCTGCATATCCTTCCACAGTTTATCTCAATCCTGACTATTGTTTTTGCCCTCCGAGGAGCTATTTTGCTTGGTGCTGGCTGTATTTCAAGAAAAAGAGGGTAAAAAAGAAAAAAAAAAGATAAATTTCAAAATATTACATGAAGCAATGGCAAGAAATAATCCTGGTTTTTGGAAAAATGCTTCAGGAGCTGTTGTGGATGCTCCTTTGGTCTCTGCTGCTGTTTGACACAAGTACAGACTGCCCAAACTATGTGCAGCAGTAGGACTAAAACAGTTCCTGTATTCAAAGCTTCTCTAGCTTAAAGTTTTATTAGAAAAGGTCTGTTGGGCTCTGCTTGCAAGCCCATACATCCCACACCGAGCTGGCTGTGAGGTCTGATACCATCTCAGTAATTAAGTGCCAGCATCCTCCAGCACAGTGGGTTTAAAAAGGCTGTCAGCAGCTTAAATGCCGCCTGATATTAAATTTATCAGTCTAACTTTTCAGCATTCTGCAGCTGACCCCCAGGAACAATGACCATGGCAAGTTATTTGTAGATGGTTCCTGCTGCACCCTCGCTGCTTGGCTGCTTTAATTGCTGATCTCTAATCTTTCTCTAAAAGGTGGCAGTGCAGGAGAAGAAAGGCAGCACTACACTTGCAGCAGGTTTTTTGCCCAGCTGCCATCAGTCCATTCTCTGGGAGATTTTTGATTTTCCAGTGCATCAGGCTGTGCTGGGCCCCCAGGGCCCCTGTGCAGTGGTCAGTGCACAGAACCTTTGCAACACTTCCAGGTGTGGTGATTCCATCACTTCCCTGGGCAGCCTGTTCCAATCCTGCCCTTTCAGTGAAAAACTTGCTCCTAATATCTAATTACAGCTCCTCATACTCCCCCAAAAATGCAAATAATGGTGTGGATTTATCCCTCTCTGCCTTATTTTCTCCCATTGTAAGTGGAGGCTAATGATATGCTCCTTTTTTAAATCTCTTTGGGATCCTTGGATGAAAAGCACTATGTAATTATTAAAATGCAGCTTTTATGGTGCTGCCTTTAGAAGGAAGGGGAAAAATATATTCACTTGGCAAAATATTGTGTTGTAGATGCAGCTTTGGAAATCTGACTTTCATTGTTAAAGCTAAAATTAAAAAGGACTGTTCCACTGTAGAGTGTCATACTAAAACCAGGCCTGAGTTGAGGCTGCATAGAAGATTTGTGTGCTACTGGAAATGTATAAAAAGAAAGAAGAGGAAATTGAAACAAAAGAAGGGCTGGTCAAAAACAGAGTTAAGTAAAGCCAGTGATGGCTGTGGGTGCCACTTGTGTCTTTGGGACTCAGAGTTGCTTAGGCAATGTAACATCAAGTTCCCAGCAGTGTGGATGCTTCTGGCCACATCATTTCCATGGCCATTAAGTTCAGATGTTTGTCTGTTTCCTGAGATGAAAGGAGTGAGAGCTCTCTCAAAAAAAGAAGCCTGCAAATTCTAAAGCAGCTGTGCTGCATGCAATTTGCCTGGGAATTTTACCTCAAAATACCATTTTTACCTACTTTGAACAAAGCAGAGGCTGATATGAATGCCTCATTGTTTTGTCTCAAGATTGTTTTCCCAGAAAATATCTTTCAAAATATTTATTTTTTTGGTAAATACATGTGTATAATTATAGATAAAGGCTAATTTTTGTAGCTGAGTTTTGTGCTGTCAAGTGCAAGCTGAGTGGTTTAATACCAAAATGGGACTTCACATCTAAATCATGCCTATGTGCTTTTTATGTTTTTTACAATAGATTCAGTAGCTAATCATCACTAAATTGTCTTTTCTAAATAACAAGCCATACTAGATAGTCTAATGGCTTACTTGGAAACTGGGAAGCAAAAATGATACCACAGTGAGTCAAGACTGTAATACTGAAGTTAAAAAGAAGACAAAAATAATGCCCCATTTGTCTGCCCATGTGCACTCAGCCTTGCTGATGTATTTCCTGATCACCAGAATGCTGGAATGTTTGCAGAATTTGACTAATAAAATTGAAAAATCTTAAGTAATGAAAACTAGCAAATATGTAATTTTTTGTAGCAACATCCAAAGTGCAGGATGAAATCTTGCTGAAAACACCACAGGGTGTTCTCAATACTCAGACCTTAATTCCAGTAAAAGCCCACCTGTGTGCACAAAATGAAAAGGATAAACTCATGACATTGTCACCATGATGGGATCATCAAAATCATGGAAAGAAAATGCTGTAGAAGTCAATGCTTTCATTCTCAAAATCACTGAAAACAGAGAATTTCGGGGGGAAAGTCTGCTTTCCAATGCATTAGGCCAAGTTGGTCATGCTCACCATTTATTTTTTGCTCTGCAATAGCAGATGTGGCAACATCAAACAGCAAACAGCTCTGTCCATCACCCAGCTGGAAGAAACTAATGCACTGACACACACAGCTCAGTATTCATATGGTCAGCCACACGATAATGATTTAAATGATCATTAAGCTGTTATTTTTATAATACAGAATAAAAAAAAAAAACAAACCCCAAAGAAATTATTTGGTAGGCTTACCAGTTGCCAAACTTTTCAGAATTCTTCTCTGTGTAAATCTTTAGAAGTTCCTGTAAAATTTGTGTTATTTGTTTGCAAGCCCAAATAAAAAACGTTCAACTAAATATGACCCCAATCAGTTAAAACATTTGCAAGTCAGGACTGTGGCCAAAAGTCCTGCTTTTGCCAAAAAAATAGTTAATTTGTATGTAGGTCTACAAGTAGTTAATTTTTAATGCAGACAGGTGTCTCTTTGGTGTTTCAAACCTGTCTTTTATTGGGCAGGAGATAGTGAAAATGGAATAGCTTTGGAGAGCTTGTGGAAACCTGTTTTGGAATTAACAGAGCTGCAATTTTAGCCCTTAGTATTTTTCCAGTGGCCTTACAAGTGGCCTTGTGTGGAGAACCAAAGGGAAAATGTTGGTTTTACAGTCCTGATGCATTCCAGGTATGAGTTTTCCAAGTGTAAATTGCCTGAATTCACTTCTGGTTGTGGAGTTTGAGAGGGAGCAGTTGTGTTGTGTGGGTCTGGCAGGGAGCACCTGCCTGTGACCTGGCCCATTGACCAGGGGTGAGCATTTGCTTTTTTGTGGCTGTGGATGGAGCTTTGGGAGGAGGAGCAGTTCCAGCTCTGCTCTTGCTGTACATGGACACTCACCAGCCTTACAGCTCAGTTTAAGCCCCTTGCTACCAAATTTAATGGATTGTTCCAGGGTATGAGCATGCTCTGACTGGAGGGTTAATCAGTCACTTAATTTTTAAAGTGTGCTCATCACTTGGGCTTTAATTTGCTTATTTGTTGTGTTAGTAATTTGATGGGAAATGCTTCTTTGAGGTATACATGGTTATTTGTGTAAAGAGCTGCTGCACTGACCCCTCAGGACAGCACTCCTCACTTTGTAAATAGGAATTTGCAGTACACGAGCTATAGATTTAAATGAGCAAAGACAAACTGCTCTTGCCTCTCTTGAAATGATTAAGTATCTTGGCTTTGTTTTATAGTATTCCTATATACAAACTAGGTCCTGACAAACTTCTGAAAGAATGGGGTTGGATTCTTCCAGTCTTTGAGACATCCAAATGCTTTAAATATCATCTTAAAAGGTACTGTGTTGTTAAAGTGGAAGCTACAGCCATGGTGGAAGTATTACTGGGTGAAGCATTCTTTGCTTGTCTAGAGAGATCAGACTGCATTATAAGAATGGTGTTTTCATGTGGCAACGATTCTTTCTTTTGGATTGTTCTAAACTTGAGTCCTAACAGGAAAAATTCCTCCTGCATCACAAGAGAGGCCTTCTCCTAGTTTAACCTCCTCAGCTGGCATAAATCACTGCAGTTTTTTTTAATGTCAGGTCACAGGCTTGGATAAGCATATTTATTCATATCAAGCCACTGAATATTTTGAGGGTCATCTATGACTAACTGAAAGTCTTTAAAAATAGACCAAACATTGGAAAGCTCTTGAAATGTTTTGTGATATAAAGTCTACTTCAAATAAATGGGATAGTCTCGATGGCCTCTTACAGCTGGTTCATTTTAATGGATTTTTATCCTCTTTTCTTTCCTTGATGAAACCAAGTGCAGCTCACCTCTGGCATGAGGTCGGATGAGTGCTTGATGAGATTTGCTAATGTCCCTGGTTATAATAACAGCCCACCTGATGTAAAAGGCCCCCTTTGCACTTATCCCTGCACATCCAGGTCACCTGCCCCTGTGGGGACAGGCTGGGGGAGCCTCTGGGCTCTGACACATCACTGGTGATAATTGATAACACATACATAATTGATAACACATATCAATTATATAAAGAATGAGATTTGGTATGTGGGTAAGTGTTGCCTGTTACAAAGCTTCTGACAAAAACAAAGTGATGGGCTATAAGATCCAGTATGGAACAGCTTTTTAGATGAGGCATCCCTTTAATTCAGGATCTTCCCCAGGATTAGAATTCTCTCCTGAGATCACGTTGGTTTGAAGATCTCCACTGGTGGGCTTTCAGTTGTTGAGATTGTGGTGCTCACATTGGGATGCTTCTCAAATAAAGCTTGTGGAAATGGATCTTGGATCTGAGCCTTTTGGGTCTGTGTTTTGCTGTAATAGAAATCAGCACCAGTTCAGCCTATAATTAATTCACATGATTGAGGTGCAAGATAGAAAGGAGACACTTTCTGAGCAGTTTCAGCTGAGGATGAGGGACAGACAGTCCAGGTCCACGGGCCTATAGAGATCCCAGAAAATGAAGATGTTACTTTTTGTTTTCCTGTTCATTATAAAAAGGGTGGAAGGGTTCCTCTGAAGTTCAGTTACGTTGTTTTAATGATATGAATGATTTGGTGGGGCAGACAATCAGAAGTGGAAACTGAATTCAATAATGTTACTGAGTCCTACTCTGGGCAAGTAGATTAGAGACCACACATGCAGGCTTGAAAACATTTAAATTTCAAAATCTTGTTATGTAAGGGGACACAAAACAATGTAAAAGATGTGAGGCCACACTCCCAGCTGGCATAGATCAGTGCAGCACCATGGATTTCAGGGTAGCAACACCAATTTCTGCTGTTTGAGGTCCTGGCCTTTAATCTGTCATCAATCTAATAAAATCGAGCTGCTCTAATTACCACCATGTCAGTCAGAAATATGTTTGCCTGAAATGATGAAGCTGAGCTGGATCCTGGAGCCCACACAAGTCAGCAAGCACTGTGCAAATCTGAGTTAAACCATTTGTTTGCCCACTTAAGGAGAGGTTGTCCACGGTCATGGTATGTGTGGAAAGACAGCGGGGGAGTGAGAGGAACAACTGAAACATATGGCCCAAGTGAGCTTTCTCTTTATTCCAAAGCACCAGGATAAGACAAGCTGTTGAACCGATGAGAAACCTTCCTCATACACCATATTTCAAGATTAAAACTGGGAGAAATTCAGCACCAGTGATCTCACATCCATGCTTGACTAAAGGTATAGAAAACCATTAAACTGAAAGCAGAGGAAAAAAAAAAGCCCCCAGGCCCAACCTCCCCTAATCCATAATAGCTGCATCATTATGTAAAAGAAAACAGCAATTTCCCCACCAATGTGCCCATAAATGGAAACCTTATCAATACCTCCACATGCTCCCTGGCTTTATGGCACTATTAAGTTTAATTGCACTGATATAATGGATTTTTATGGAACAATGTCTTTTCAGAATCAGGTTTGGGGAGCGTGCAGGCACAGGAGAGGGGTCACACACATTGAGACATGCTCTTTACTGCACCTGAACTTAATTTTGACCTCGTGTTTCTTGAAGAAAAATGTGGAAGTGGCATTTCTGTAGTGTCTATGACCTCCAGAAAGGTCAAGATTGAGAACTTTATTGCAGTTGCACTTGCTGCAACTTGACACTCTCGTAGTGGGAGTTAATTTAGTTTTTAGTGAAGAACATTGGATTGCTATTTAACATGAACATAGGAGTTATAATTTTGAGCTATAATCCTTAGGCTGCTTCTCCTCAAGTCAATGGAAAGAGAACTTTTACCTTTAGTTTCAGGATGAGCAGAGACCAACTTCTACTGGGTCTGAAAATCCCAATTTCTGGTGAATCCAGGGAGAATCTTGGTGTCTGTTCTTGAAGTCTTCTGTCAGCAAAGCCTTTCCACCCCCCCAAACCTAATGTCTGCAGGTTTTATCAGCTGTCTTAGCAGGACAAATTCATCTTGTCCATTCCCCTCATGAATTCAAAACATCTGTTTTATTTTATAAAACGTAGCCACTCACCAGTATTGATGTACCAGTAAGATATGACAGCATAAATACAGAAAAAATAGCAACATTATTCTCTTCTTGCCTCTCCCCCAGAAAACTCAGACACCTACAGGGTTTTCTGACTTCCAAACCAAGATAGTGCCTCAGAGCCAGGAATGAAAAATACACAGATTTTGTCATCTTATCATCTTTTTTTAGCTACATGTGTAAATAAAGATACCAGTATGACAACCAGTGACTAAGTGCAGCTCACTGTGAGTAACACCAAGAGGCTGTGCCCCAGCTTTGCCTTGGCAGGACCTTCTGAAATGTCCTCAATGAAGGATGCAAAAGCCAGAAAAATTGTCATTGTTACGTGGTTGATATCCCATGCAAGGGAACGATAGTAGTGACTGGCTTTGGAAGACAGGTAGGGATTTAAGAGCACATCTTCCAGTGCTCCAAAGCTGCAGATGTTCTGCAAGATACATGGACAGGGTGTTCCCTCCTTGAAATCTTCTTTGGTTTAAGGTGGTTGGAAATGTTGCTAAACATGAGCTGACATGACAATATCAAAGGAATTGCCCTTCATGTAATATAAAATAAAAGTGAATCTTTTCTGTATTGAGGGGTGGGTTTTTTTCATGTTACTCTTGGAGGGCTTTCACCTGAGACAGCTTTTTCTCTGCATCATATATGTCATATTTATGGTATATTACTTAAGCATTTTTTGGAAATTGATGGAGTGCTAGCATTGGCTAACAACTCTCAACAATTCCAGAGCTATCAGCTGCTGACTCCTTCCTGGAGTTGTGTTCCTCCATCAGATACTCTGCTGAGTGTTTTTATTTTTTTTTTTTAATGTTGTCTCTCTGAAGTGCTGTCAGAAATCTAGTCCAATATCAGTCCTGGTTGAGTCTATGTGGATAAATATATTGTATTATTTGTTTTTCCATTATTTTGAAAGATTCTTGAAAGTGTTTCTGCTCTCTGCTTTTCTTTCTCTGGGTGAAGTATTTCCTTTTATTACCATAAGAAAATCTTTACCTCTTCTCCATTACTGTGTCATTTAGTCATCATAGGCAGATGAGTTTATCTTCTAAAAAGTGCCTTTAAGATGTTAAAGTGGTAGCATTACAATTTAAAATCCTTCTGACACTGCCTGTTCCACTGGAGTACTAAATCTTGTCTTCAGTGTGAATGGAAATCAAATAAAGCTTTCACTTGCTTGACAATTGTTGCAAAATAGAAGAAAATGTTCAGGCTTTCATATAGTAATGACTGTGTCATCTCAGTGCAGTTCAAAGAGCAAACCCTTTTATGCACATAGACAACGTTTACTTTTGAGATCCATTGCTACTTCCTAGACTTTTGTGGCAAAAAAATTAACAAGGAATTTTGTAGTTACCATGCCATTTACCCCAGTGTCACTTAAATGATCTTGCTCATTCACATCTTGAAAAAGAAAACTACGTTGTCAAAAAACCCCAAAATGTTGGGAACTGATAGACCAGAAACAAGCTGAGAAGCATGGAAAGGTTTGGAGTTTTTTGTCTTCTGTGCATGATGGTATAGCTGACATCTGCATAGTAGGAGGGAAGAAAGAAATGGTTTATCAGTAGTTTCATCTCCAAAGTACCAAAGAATGAAAAAAAAAGCAAAATGAAATCTGTACAGCAGAGGAAGCAAGAGCTTCACAAAAGCAAGATATCTCTCTCTTGCATCACAGACTTGAAAACAGAGGAAAATTTCATAGTTGAAATGCCATCATCAAGGTTGAAAGTGTCATATGTACTTTTTGTTCAGGTAGACAAAAAGCTAATAAGTCTGCATGCTCATTACTTCTGTAATATGCACCGATGGAGGGGGATAATAAGACTTCTTTATTCCATGGTTTTTTCTCCTGTAGTTTCTGAAATCTGGGTTTCCACAGGGTGTTGTGTATGAGCACAGGTAATTGATGCTGCAAACAGCCCAGGCCGGGCTCTGTATGGTATGATTTGCCTTTTTAATTATCACTTCAATCATGGGTGCTCAGCATTTGTAATGGCAATTGATACAGTCATCAAGGCATAACGAGGAATCATTGAGTAGCGTGAAATCCATCACGTTTATTTAGCCTTTGTTGACCCTTGGAGAAAAAATCTGATTTTTAATGAATTATTGTATCCATGAGAGTTAAGGTAAAGCTGGATAAGAGAACATGAGTTGTGACATGAGATGCAATCTTGTGTCACCCTCTCTGCCAGGACAAAGCAAGCCCAGCCAGCCATGTAATGGGTATTTTATGGGATACGTGTGAACTGAAGGGAATTTATAGAAGTTTCCACCCTCTGTGTGCCATGGGAATAAATAGGGACTGCTGAGCCTGCTCAGATTTGGGGGCAAGCTAACAATTTGCAAACCCAAAGAAAGATCTCTCACCTTCTGCCTGGGCTTATCATCCTTGCAAGGCTGAGCTTCTGCTCTTGCTTTATCTGCACACATATTAATCATCTACGTCCCACTCCCACCAGCTCTGGGATCTGCCTGTACCTTTGAGCAGGACTTGTGGAAGCTGGCTGTCTTCTCTGCATGGAATCTGCTGAAGCTGCAGCTCAGTCCTGCAGGTTGGTTCTTCTGCTCCTCCCAATCCCACTTGTGTAAAATCCAGACCACACCATGGTTTCCAATGTGGTGTAGGGACCACTGACTTCTCAAGCTTCTGTTAGCAGATTCTGGGCTTCAGGTTCCAAAAAATGAAAATATCTCTTTGGGAATCAATACAGGAGTCCTAATGAATCCATATCTGTGTGTCCTTTCCTGGTTTTCCACTGCCTGAATCAATTAGCCATACGGTACCATGGTGTATTTGTTGTTGCTCATGTGGGGAAACCCGTGACCATTTATTTTTGAGACTTCAACAAAGATATTGTTTTCCTTCAAAGCCATTTCAGGATTTCTTCACAGAGAGAAAAATAAAATGAAAGGGTCAGTTCCTACAGCAGTTATTTTGTAGTAGCTCTGTTGGATAAAACTGATTACTTACATGGCCAGTGAACTTGCATTGCTTGTTTGACTTGGGTTGCATTGTATGAACCGAAACAAAAACCACATCCAGACTGCTTTGGAGTGGAAGAATTCTGCTATCAGTTCAATCTGTTTTCCTTGTTGTTGTTTCCATGTAATGAAAAGATAAATATGCAAACATATTTACTTCATTAATTTTAAACAGTGCCAGGAAAAAGGCGCTGTCTAGGGATTGTGGAAAAATATTGTGAAAATTAGCTCTACATATTTTGCTTTCAGTCAACTCTGTTAATTAGGATCAAAGTACTGCAATTTTTAAAAGTTCTCACTGTTCCTTCCCACACATTTTCATATTTCAAGAAGATGCAGTTAACTAAGTCTGAGACTGTCAGTAAAGCCCATGGGAATGAGGGTTCGTGTACTAATAGCTGGGTACCAACATCCCTGAGGCCTTTGAAAATGTCAGAATTAACTGTGGAGGGAGGTCAGATTGGGTTGCCTGTCCCTTGGGTGGCCTCTGAGATGGAAATGGGGCAACTGTTTTCCCACCCACCCTCACTGCAGGGTGTTTGTGTGTGGTTTCATCTTGCTCTGATGAGTGCTGTGAGAAAGCTGCTCTTACAGGTGTGAAACATCTCTTTTTGCCTTGAAATGAGCAGTTGGGCACTTGCAGGAGGAAGGAAAAAACTAGTAGTAAACTGGGTTGGTACAAGGTACTGGTAGATTGTGGTTTTCCAAATGAGCTCAATACCAAATAAAGTCCTTAAGGTAGTTGTCTGAAAAGGAAATTGGGACACAGAAAGGTGATGTCCAAACCCTCTGCAGGCCATGGACAGAGCTGCCACACCAGAGCCATCACAAACAGGAGGTGCTCATGCTGTGTTTTATGTGCCTTTCCTCTCAAGCATGAAGACATTTCAATTTTAAGCAGGCACATAGTTATAGAAGGATGTTGAGTCAGCTTGAAAATTGTGCTGAGATAAATAATTTACCTTTATTGGCACTGATAACACTTAAAATTCTAAATACTATTTTTCCCTGTGTTTCGATGGGGATTCATGACTGTAATTTATGTTGCTGTGTTGCTTTTTCTCAGTTCAGATGCAAGGCTTCTTAGTTTTGTGCTTTGATATATATTTTACTTCCCAGTTATTGTGCATTGAAAGATCACAGCATTTGCCTTTAAAACATTGTGTGAATTTCTCTGGGTTCACTGCTGGATCTCCAGCACTGGCCTGTTAAGAGTTTCATTTTTAAATGCAAATGGTATGTAACTGTTTATAAATCTGACAAACGCCTGTACAATGGGCATAGATCTGCCCTAATTTAATCACACTGGAGAAGTGGCAGGAGGTTTATTTTGCCCCCTCTGTAGAAGTGTCAGCTCTCTTCCCCCTGCTGAGAAGCCCTTGGCACTTTGCTGGTCCATTCTCAGTGAGAGAAACCTTGCCTTGCAATTCCCAAGGGCTGGGTGAGTGATGGCACACATCAAACACATGTTTCCCCAGCCCAGTGACTGACAACAGCATATCAGAATGGGTCATGGGTGAAGGATTGTTGCTGCTTAGCTGTAGGTGCCTTGGAGCAGGAATCAGTCTCATTATTCTTTGTTACTACAGCATCTTCCTGAAAGTGGCCCTGGTCTGTAGCTTTGGCTGTAAAACAAATCCTGCTGCAGGCTCTCAGTGCTCTTGACTCGTTTCTTAGACTGGGAAATGCAAGGGGCTACAGAGCTGCAGCAGAGCAGGGGCAGGGGCACAGCCAGACTGGCCTTGTGCAATCCACACAATGCAAATTCTGCCTTTGCTGCCAGAAATTGTCCTCTCTTGCATCTCTGGGAACTTCACATTTGTTAGAGCCCATCACGTGCTCCAGCTCACAAATGGGTGACAGTATTGTCCCCTGCCTTTCTTGGGACCTTGCTGGTGATCTAATCTGGCTGGACATGCATAGCAGCTACCAGCCTTCCCCTGTTCTTGCTTCTGACAACTGTCCTGGGTGTAGCTGCTACACAAAGCACTGTAGTTTCTTGGTTATTTTGGAGAGAGGGGGTGTGGAGTGTCTAGTGGCTCGATGGGGAGATGATTTTCTTGCAAAGTGCACAGCTATTCGGTTAACTTTTAAGTGAAATTCAAAATCAATCCATTTCTGTCGTTGGGTGCAGAGCTTAATGGGAGGCTGGTGTGTGGCATTAATCGTTGCAGACTTCTGCAGTGAGGCTGGGATGCATTTGTATTCAGGCAGGGGATTTGTAGGTGCAGGAGGAGATTGGAGGCTGATTCCAGACGCATTATAAGCAGCAGGCCATGTGTGCATGCCTCCATCCCCATCCCACTCTGCATTCTCCTGGGCTGGACTGCACGGCCAGGGCTCCCCAGCACACACACACAGTCCCAGCAGGTGGGAGCCACAGGTCCAAATCTCAGCCTTGTTTGGCTGCTTGATTTTTGGAAAATAACCTCTCTTCCTCTGTGTCCCTTTGTGTCTGTCTTTTTTAAACAAGAGGGAATGCTGTTGTTTGGTTCTTGTATATTGAATTCCCGACCCTGTGCTCTATTAAAGGCTGACTATTACTTGTTATTTCACCAAAGTGCAAACAAAAAGAATGAGCTCTATTTAGTCCTTGGTGTTTGGTGGGAGAGCTGGGGGAAATTACCTTTAGGTTGAAACAATAAAAGAAAGAATAAACATACATTGCGTTATTTCTAACTAATAAAAATTAGACATGTGTTTTCTAATCCTCAGCCTGATCTCTCTTGCATTCCAATTAATAAGAATAGCTTCTATGACAGAATATTAATTCAAGACAGAATTTAAAGAACCAGTTTCAGGCAGGTCATCTGTGTGTCTGCAGTAAGGGGTGGGTGGTGTGCCCATGCCTCCTGAGCAGTTCAGGTGTGCTGAACTGCAGTGGACAATGGCCACTTGGGTTAGGGGGGCATGGGAGTCATTCAAATCCGTGCCAAGGAGAGGGGAGATGGCAGAGGGGCTGGCTGGTGGCCAGGTTTGGATGGGCCACATGGCACAAAGGAGCAGCAGAACCCCTGAGCTGCTGTGTGGCACGTCTCATTTGGTACATTCAGCACAGCTTTGCAAAGCCCTGTCCTTGGCACAGGCAGACACAGAGCCTGGTGGCATTGTACCCTGAGCCTGCACTGGAAACCTTGGCCTTTGAGTGGACTTCATGAGAAAAGGGGGAAGTTGTAGCCATCAGCTGGAAACAAGGAATTGAGGAGGGGGGCAGTGAAAGGGCTCTCTGGTGCTCAGGGGAGTATCCTCACTGGTGTGCAAAGGGTCTCAAAATCCTGCTGAGGAGGAGAGATTCTCCCTGGCTGAGGAAATTCGTGGGGCTTTCAGCAGTGCAGCTTGGAGGCTGCAGTGTTTTTGGGGAAAGGGCTGGCCCTCACCTGGCAAGAGTGAGCCAAACTCCTGCTGCTTGTGATCATGTAGGTCTGAAAAGGCAGAATATGCTGCAACTGGATCACAAGGATTGCAATCTGCTTTAAAATTATTATTATTGTTATTATTAATAATAATAATAATAATTTGTTGTTGTTATTGTTTATTGAGGCCTGTGCAGGTGAGTAGTTTGCTGCCAGGTGTCCCTGACTTATGAGAAGCATCGAGCCAGTCTAAAATGAGTGGAATAGTGGAGCTGGTCTGACTGGACAGCTCACCTGGGCAGACTGGAGGCTGTGATCTGAATTGTGCTGGCTTAGGTTTACGTCTAGTCTTCTAGAAATTAAATAGTTGAAAATGGAATAAAATGCATCAAGTGGGTTCTTTGGTGTCAATCAGCTGCATGTGTGAGTCTGGCTCACATTAGCAGTGCATCAGGAGGGGTAGGCATGAGGAAGGTGGCATTCCCATGGGTCTGTGGATGGAGGAGCTTCTAGTGTGTGACAAAGTGAGTTGTGGCTGCCACTTTTTGAATGCTTGTTTTATTCTTCTGTTTATTTATTTTTAAAGAAGACATTAAGATGGGGGAGGATTGAGGACAGCTTTGTATTCCTCCTATATTTGTCAGCTCCTGTCTTTCTAAAAATGTCAGACTTAAATTTTACTGTTTTGGTATTGCAGGAAAAAAAAATTATCCCTGATCATTTTGTCTCCTCAGTTTCCCCTAGAGTTTGCATCACCTAGTTTTTGTTTCAAATCATCCTTTACTTGGGCCAGTAAAGAAATATCAAGGCCCAGAATTGCAGTGGTAAATCTGTCCAGCTCCTTCAGTGGGGAGCAGCCAGCTACTGGGCTGTTACTGTGGATGGTGCACATGCCTCCACATCCATGAAGCCAGACATAATTTTCCAGTCCTGGAACACTGAATCAATGCTAGGAAGTGATGTAAGGCACAGCAGAGTACAAACTTGCCTCCACTGCAGACATTTGTAGAAGTTCCCTTGGGGTCTCATGGGCTCCAGGGAATGGTCTCTTGGCTCTGTGCTTCTTGGCTCTCATGCTCTCCTGAACATTTCCAGTGTTTCCACCTTCTTCTGTCCAAAATCAGCATTGGTGTGCTTGGCACTCAGCTTTTTCAAAGTTTCAACCCAGTTGCTTATGGTCCATCACCTTATGGTCCATCTCAACCCAAATGAGATTTTTTTGGGATTTTTTTCCCTCACACTTGTACAAATCTGTGTAGCTGCACTGGCAGTGAGACCTCTCCCCTCCCTGAACCTCAATGGCATCACTTTACACACAAGTATCAATTTCTGCATTACTGGTGTCACTCTGCCTTATGTTAAAGCAATGTTAAGCACCATTAACACACTCCTACATGTCAGTGGCAGCGAGCATACCTTCAGAGGTGCCTCAGTGAGTGCAATGTGAGCTGCCCTCCAGCTAGGCAGAACAAAAGGTTGTGTGTTAACAATATTAATGGCTGCACGAAACCGGTGCAGATGAAATCAGGCTTACTTTTAATCAGTCTTCAGGGGTTTCATGTGCTGAGGCTATTTGTTTATAGTGGAGGCCAGGTTGTGCCAGAATCTATTAAGCACAGGGAAAATGATCAGTCCATTTTTTTGCTCATTCTTAATGTGAGAAAAGGAGGACACTCCATGGCAGGGAAACAACCTGAAGTGATACTTTGCAGAGCATCTCTGGGTGTGAGTGAGGCTGGGATACAGTGATAAACACCGTGATGAATGTGTAAAAGATCCTTTTAACATCATTGATTCTACTTACATCTTTAAGCATCAAAGCTAAATGTGTCTGTGGGTTCTCTGGGGGAGTCCTCAGCCTCTTCAGGGGACTCTGTCTCACAAGGGCAGGAAAGGGATGGTCAGGTATAGATATATGCAGTGTCTCATAATTTGCTTGTGGGTTGTATATTGGTAAAATAAAAGTCATTGACCACTTACTTGGGTGAAACACTTCCGTGATTCAATACAAAAAGCACTGTTTCCTTTAATAGAAAGTTGAATTCATGGGAGGGTTGTTTTCCTTCTGTTCTGTGAATATTAGAAGTGTCATTTCCTATAGATCAACTGGAATCTCTTAACTATGATACTTTTATGGCATGGGGAGATGCCTTTTAAACATTGTTTTTATTATACAAATCCACAGAGAAGTTTGAAAATGAGAAGTTTATTATTGTAACATTGTAAGAATTTTCATGCTTCTGCTCTTGCAAAACAAACAAAAATTCGTATTGGAATATACAAGTGCCCCAGACTCCAAGTCAAAGTCTCATATTGATTTTTTACAAAACTAGACATTTTCAATAAATATTTATGTATTCAGTATATTTCCATTTATCTGTTAAAAAAATGTTGTTCAGATAAACTACAATATGTGCTTGCAGACATTCTATGTAAGAGCAAGAAGGAATACCAGAACAGTGCGGGTTGGGTTTTGTTTTGTTTGTTGTTTGGGCTTTTTAAAGCTGATAATAGTTCTGCAATTTTATCTGCCTGCGCTCAGTACCAGAGGAACTAATTGAAATTTTAGGCCTGGTTTTATACAGTGCAGATTAAATATCTGTTCCTAAAATCAATGACCATGAAGAAAAAACAGTGCATAGCAATGCACATAGTTGATTACAGTTTGCAGATGACAGTGAATATTGCTGTTCAGAATTGTGCCCTCTTGTAACTTTGTGTTGTACTCTGAAAAAAGCCAAATTTGCTCTCCAAGGACACACACATGCATTCCTTGCTTAGCAGGAGCAGATGTCAAGGACCAGCTTACAGGTGAAGCAATGACCTGAGATCTTATGACCTTTGTACTACACTGATCAGGCTTTTACATTGCTCCTTCCTCTCCTGTCTGCCTGAAATAAATAAAGATAGCGAAGTAATTGTCAAATTAGAGTCTGAGAGAAGTTGGAAACCAACCAGTTGTGCTTCCAGCCAACTTCAAAGAGTGAGGTTGTTTTTTTTTCTTTCTTCTGCAACACGGAATCTTGTGGATACGGGCTCCAACTGTTTCTCTGAAGTTAAGTTTTTAGGCTGCTTTAAGATTCCTTCTATGTTTTCCTCCTCCCTTTGTTTCTTTCTACGGAGTCTTGGCCAACTCCGGGACTACTCGGTGATGATTAGCATTTCAGCAGGAGACAGTGAATGGAAGGCACATATGTCACCTGTTCCACGGTGACACTGCAGCCATCGCTGCTCTGCGGGGGTGCTGCAGGGATGCTGAGCATCCGGGGGCTGAGATTCCTGGAGAGAAAGATCTGGGGATTTTTTTTTTTTTAGAACTAAATTGCATTCCTTTAACAAGTGATCAAATATGCAGGAAGAAAAATGTCTTATAAATCTCTTTATCCTGATTCAAATTATTTTTAAAGAAATACTGAGTTAAATCGTAGCAATACACTAAGATGTCTTTCAGGAATCAAATGTGACAGCAAAGAATGGACTTTCATTTTCACCCATTCAAGGTGATGAATTGGACCTTTTTTTTCCCTAATGTTCTACATCCTGCTGCCATTAAGGACAGTGACAAACCCCTATTGACAATAATGGGGAACTGTTTGGCTTTTTATCAAGGCTAAATTCTAATTAAGCCTGAAAAAATAAGTCTTCAGCCAACTGTACTTTGCCATGCCAGTATCACATCTGGCCCACATATCTTCACTTTGTGCATATTCAATCTCCTGTTGCTGCTGGAATTTTCACCGACTTTACCCCGTGCTCTGGGCACCTGGAGTTGCTCTGAGATGCTGAGCAGTGGATCTTGGTGAAAAGGTGTGGAAAGGTGAGGATGTTCACACTCTGGAGAGGTGCCGGTGGATCACCAGGAGGTTGCAGCATCCTTCACCTCTCACACATTGTTTTTGTTCATATGTGGGAATTCCTTCCTTTCCACTCCTTGGGAACTAAAGCCACCCTTCCTGGGTGTTCCTCACCCTTCCCACACCATGTGCTGCCGTGGCTGCTTGCATACACATGTGAGCAGCAGCTGGAGCTCTGATGGCAGCATGGATTGCCCTTCCCCTGGATCATGGGTCATACTTCCCTGTGGGATGAGGGACAGTGACGTGCCGAGCTTATTAAAGTCTGTAATGCAATCCTGGAGTGACTTCAATCCCGCCTCCTGCTTCCTCTCACCTTTCAGGCAAGGGAGGTAATGAGTGAGCAGAGATGAGCAGAGGGGCAGTACCAAAGCTTTGTGTTCAGACAGGTGCAAATTAAAGATAACAATGCATTGCTGAGGCTGGAAATTGCAGGCAGGCGGAAGAACAGCGTTACCTTTCCCGACTGTCAAAGGCACTGCTCACTCCCTGCTCATCCAGGTCATGGATTTTTTGATTCAGTTCTTCCCCTGGCTTTGAAATTAATTTATAACCGGTTCCAAGAGCTTCCCACGCTTCAGTCTTACCTTTGTTGGGATGTTTCTTACTTCCTACAGTCAAATTTGGATGGTGGTCCTGATTAAAGTATCATTTGCTTTGGGTATTGCCAGCCTTACAACATTAAGAAGGTGGGAATGGCATAGGAAGCATGAGGTTTGTTTCTTTATTATTCTTTTTTCCTTCCTCTGCCTTTTATTATCTTTTTTCTTAAGCCTCTGAGGAATTTCGGGAGTAAGTTCAAACTTCTCTTTCAGAGCCATAAAGTTCCTTTCCCGTTTCAGAAAAGGAAGAAGGTTTTATGGAGTTTTGTGTTTGTGGTTTGTGTGTGATGGCTCCAGGAACCAGGATTTTAACCCAACTACACAGCTGGGTGATGTGATGCCATAGTGTGTTTCTATTAACCTATTTTTGGATAAACCTGCTTTTATTCAAGCATCAAATACCTTATCAGTGTTTACCTTTGATTTATGTGGATGGCTTACACTAACTTGTAGTTAAGTGCAAATGCTGACACAAGTAGGCAGTCATCAGGGATCAGCCAGATTGTTTGGAGAACTCTTCCAATTAGCTGTGGTACTTTGCAAGGAGAGAGTTTAGATAACCAAGAGAAACTGCATTTTATAGGATATATATATATATGTGTGTGTGTTTATTTATAGCTCCATATGCATATTGCTTCCTGTGTTGGAGGGGACAAAGAAGGACACTGTTAGTCCTAAAGATATATTGGAGTGCAGGGGGAGAGAGAAGGGCTTAGTTCTTACTCTCCTTTGTGCAATGACAGAAAAATGGAATGACTTTCATAAATGTTTCTTCTTCATGTTTGACCCTATGTGTCCCACTCGTGAGTGTATTTAAGGGGAACATGCCTCCAGCGTGCTGTGTCCCCCAGCTTTGCTCCCCATCCCAGGGATGGCACAGTGTGTGCTTTATTTCAGTGTGTGTATGTGTGTGGTTATCCCCAGATGAATATTTTTAAATGGTTTGCAGTGGGGAGAGGAGGAGAAACAAAGGGCTTATCACATTTTCTTCTTTAAAACAACAAAATGGAAATCAGCGGCTGTGTACAGATCAAGGATGCGCTAAGTGTGGTCAGCCTCACTCTCCAGGAATGTGCCAGGCTTTATCCAGGATCTCTGTCTGATGCTTTGTGCTTATTAGAAGTCTGAATGGCACTTCATTTCGGAGTGACACTTGTTTGCCGAACGGAGTTGATTAGGAAGATATTACCCATCTTCAAATCTTCACCTTCATCATTCAGCTCATTTATTTTTTTTTTTCCCCTCCTTGGTTGGGAGGGGGACAAAAAAAGGAAAGGGGGGGGTGGGGAAGGAAGCGGGGATGAGGGAAGGAAAAAGACAGCTTTTTCCTTTAAAGTAAAGGCTTTCTTAGGCTTAGCCTTTTTACCCAGAGTGGGGCGAAGCAGAGGTGCAGGGATGATTGTCAGGATCATGTGGTGGGGCTGTGTTTATCCAGGGCCATGTGGAGGTGGGCGGGTGCCTCGCCGGGGACAGGGGACAGGAGAAGCCGGGCTCCTGCAGCAGCCGGGCTGTGAATAGCCCACATTGACTCAACTGTCTAACCGGACTCATTTGCTGTGCCTGTGGGCTTGATAAAAGAAGCAGCTGCTGGAAAGGGCTCGCTCAGATGCATGTAGATGAGGCTGTGGACTGCCAGAAGGATCCAAGCAGATTTTTTTTTTTTTTTTTTTTTTCCCCCTTCCTTGCTGCATTTCTGCGAGGATCCCTACCTCCGGCTGCCGTGAAGTTGCGTTGATCAGGTAAAACTGTTTTAGCGGTGGTGTTTCGGTGGTGGCTGGGATGCAGAGCGGGATGCAGGGCTGTGCTGCAGGGGTGCCAGAGCAGCTCCCTCCGGAGCAGACACACATTTCCACTGCTCCCTGCAAGCTGCCAGCCTCTGAAAATCGTGCAGCCATGTTACACAGCCACAATTATTTCCCTTTCTCCCCTTCTCCTCCCCGTTTTAATTTTGCTGCGGATGAGGCTAAGTCTGGTTTGTTGGTTTTTTTTTTTTTTTTTTTCCTCGTTTGCATCTGTCGATGCACCAGCCAGCCATGTTTTTCATATGATTATGTGCTGGGGATGCAGGGATGTTCGCTGTCCTTTTTGGAGTCAAGCCCTTTACGTCTCCTCCTAGGGAGAAAAAAAAAAAAAAGGAAAATATCTGTAGCATGCTGCATGGATTTGTGTGAGCGCTGGGGACGCGGGTTTGGAAGCAGGGGGGAAGATGAGAGTTAAAGGCTCCCCACATCCCCTCACCCACCAAATTTGATTCTTTGTATTAAAATAGATGTTGTCCCATATCTCACCCCCCCCCCCCTTCCCCAGTCCTTACCCCCTCCCACATTTGCATCTATTTTTAAGTCTTGATTAAATAAAGCTATGGCTCAGCTGGAGAAAATGAAGAAGAAAAAGGGATGAAAAGGATGGCCTTTTGTGTGGAGATCTTTTGTGCGGCTCAGCCGCCCCCCTCCAGCTTCCCGGGGTAGTACCAGCAGCCTTTGGTTTAACTGGCTGCTGCCTGCACAAACAGCTTTGCAGAAATTTGGGGAAGGGGCGCGGGGATGGGGGGTAGGGAGAGCTCCGATGTGTCTGCCTGCAGCGAGACAGAGATGTTAAATGGGACTGAGAATCTGCAGACTGGAAAATGCTGCACAGTTTAACGGGAAGGGGTATTACCTGCAGGGATTAACCCTATTTACTGGCAGCCTCTCTCTGCTTCTTCACTTCACGCTTGCTGTGTAAGAGCTGTTGCGTTTCTGCAGCAAGAGCCTGGGTGCTTTGGAGCACAGGAGTGGTTTTACCTGACACATCCGAGAAATGCCCTGAAAATGCCTTAAAAACCCGAGTGTTCCATTTCTCCTCGAAGAAAGGTGGTGTCCCTCCATCCTAATCAGCAGGTTACACCTTAGGAACTTCTGTGAATGAGTTTAGAATTCGCTCACTGCGAATATTTCCCCACTTTTCCCCACTTCAAGTGCTTCTGCCCCAAATGTAAATCTATGTGCAGTGTTTCTTGTAAGTACTGCCACTTTTGGGGTCACAGCTGGTTTGCTGTGGTGGCATTAATGGCTCCTGTGTTGTGGGAGGTGCTCTGAGAGAGCCCTGGTATTCCCTTTTGCTGGAGAAACTGCTGTTTTATCCCCATAAATACATATAGGTCGAGATCTTGGCTAAATGGGGATGATTTTAAGCTGTTGGTTGCCTGCACTGGAGGGTGGAGCATCTCTTTTATATCAGACCTTAGTTTCAGGCTCTGCTGATTTACAGCCGTGGGGAGCACAGTACCTGGAGCACTCTCACCCACTTATTTCAGGGTGCTTGTATTGCTCTGCTTTCCCTGACTGTCAGTCCATGCCAACTCATACCTGAATTCATAAATTTGGCTTCCCAGCCTGATGGCTGTTGGCCCTCACAGCCAGAACTGAGCATGTTAAAAATTGCAATGTGCCAATATGGGCTCTATCTAAAACCTGATTTTCTCTGTCTCATTGTAAAAAACTAAAATTAGGCTTGCAACGGGATAGCTTTGCATGCACATCATTCATCTCTGTGGGAATATGGGGGTGTCATCATGCAAACATTTTCCAGGGTTTCAGAGAGAGTGGAGTGGGTCCAGGCCATTCCTGGGGGGATCTAAACCCCAACCCAGCAGGCTGAGCTTTGTTGTTCAGGATGTCGCTGCCTGATTAATCCCTTTTCTTGTGGGATATGGGCTGAGCAGAGATTGGCTATTGTCAGTGTGAATTATGGAGTGGATGAGCATGTCATCTGTTGCTTTTAGTGGTATGCACTCTAAAATACTCATGCAGGCAGTTAAAATAAGCTGAAAGGAATCTGAGGGAATGAAAACAGTAAAAATTGTGAAACTTCAGGTTGTCTATGGACTGTCTCATGAATGAGAGGGGGATGCTTTGTGGGGATTCAGATGCTTCTGCTAGGATCAGCACATGAAAACAAGTCTGACTCAGTTATCAGCAAGGTCAAAAAATTCAACTATCAATTTAGAAACAACAGTAGTAACAAATCATTGGGTAGAAAGGCATTTTTCATTTTCCAATTTCTTGGTAAATTTCTAACTGTGATTTTTATCTGCCTTTTGTTTGCCTTTGTTTTACTCCCAAATGAAAGCAGGTAAACATAGAAATGAAGCAATGAGGTGAACTGCACATAGAATATTGCAAACCAAAAGTGTAAAATACAAAATTATTAAAAATGAAAAAAAAAAAACCAACAACTCTTTTCTGCTGTCATCTGCCTTGCAGGCATAATTAAAGCTAGGACCTTTTTTTTTCAGACAGAACAGTGATTTTCAGATTGACAGTGTCATTTTTAAGCCCTTGTTTTTTCCTTGCCAGTGACTGGTGTCTGGATGGAGACATGATTGGAAAGCCAGGTTGCAATATGAGGTGCTGTGTTTCAGCTATCCCTTCACAGTGTATTTGAAATACTGGTCTCCATGTGTCTTCTGGCATTTTGTAGGTGGTGAGGTTAATCGTTCCATTTTCTTAGGTTTAAATTTAAAAAGAAAAAAACGGAAAGAAAAAGCTTTTCAAGAATTTGGATAGTATTAAGTAGATAAAAAAAACAAACAAACCCTCCATGCGACTACCTAAAAGAGTTTCACCCATGATGATGATCTGCTGTATAGGTTGTCACTCTGCTTAAATTCCACAGCAGAACTGTGACACCATCTGTTCCCTTTCACTGTGTGCAAAAAATGGTTTCCTTTCATTAGCATTAAGCTGCATAAAGAGACTGGAGATCTAGAAATATCCCAGTCTTTCCCTGACACATACCTTCTGATGACAGAGTTCATTGCAAACATCACTCCTATTCCTAAGAGAATGGGAGGGTTTGAGTTATATTCTATTAAAGATCTTTGAATAGCAGGGAAATAAAAGAAAAAATCACCCCATCCATATATTGCAATGAAACCAGAAAGCTTTCTGAGATGTGTTAAGATGATGTTGATTCAGAACAGCTGTCTTTACTATTGCATCCCCTGAAGGCAGTAGGGCTGCAGTCTGCCAGTGTTGGTGGTATCTGGACTGCTTTGGGGCCTCTGGGATGCAGTGATTTCCTGAGCATGGGTCCAACCCCACTGTGCCCGTCCTCAGAATGGGAGATTTTATCTTACAGCAGTCCTCTTTTCACTGAAAATTCACATCAGAGACTTCTGCAAAGTGTTAGTGAGGTCCTCAGATGTAGAATTGTTCCGAAGGTTATGCATTTTGCTTTCATTGTCTCTTTTCATTGACCACACTGTGTTTTAATGTTATTTTAAAGCCAGTGCAGTGACCTGTTGGTGATGACACAGAGATGTGTTTTCAGCACTGCCCTGTTGCAGGCTCATCCTCTGGCTACCAGCATAACCTGGTAGATAAATGCTAAGCAGAAGAAATCAACATAATTGTTCTCTGAAATGCTATCTATATGTAAATCTCTGGTGCCATTTATTCCCCTTAAAAAGTTGCAGAGCACTTTCAGTTCCTGTTTAGTGGCTGCTCCCTCTGAATTACATGGAGCAGTGAGAGAGGTCAGCCAATGCTGTCCTGCGGGAATGAAACCTCTTTTTGTTGTTGTTCCACTAAGCTGTTGCAAATAACATTGGAGATGCAGCAAACATAGAGCAAAACAAACCACCAGAATTACACTGCATACCCAGTGGATCTCAGCATAAAATATTAATCAGGCACTGCAGATCTCAGTTGTCATCTCCTCGTATGGAGCAAGGCACAGAGCCCCACTCCACCCCTTCCTCCCAAAGGTCCCAGAATTAAAATATTCGTTAGCTGTGATTAATAAAGACACCTGACTGAGCCCTTGTTGTCAGGGAAGAGTCTCTAAGCATTTTGGATCAGGTTTAAGGATCAGACTTCAGAGCTTGATAAGCACAAGCCTAAGCTGAAGGGAGTGCAGCATACTTGGTTTAAGCTTATGCCAACTGGTGAAATTCAGTTCCCTCAGATGTGACAGTGTTTGTCGTAGCTTAAGAAATGGTTTTGCCCAATTATCTTTTAGTAATTCCTGTTTCCTTTAAACCCCGTTAGTTCTCAGTTCTCTTTTCAGCAGTGAAAAGAGCACTGTTGCTCAGGTGCATTTTGAAACTTCAGTTCTGGTGACATCTTCCATTCCAAACCAATTTAATACCACCACAGCTCTTTCTCTACAAGCTGACACGCTGAGGTGAATGAGTTGTCAAGGTGTAGGAACTTTGCTTGTCATGCAGTCACAGGGAAAAGCTTCTAAAAGAAGATATACTCTTGGATTTAGTGTTGTCTGAGCAGCTGGTAATTTCTTCTTCACCTATCTAGTGAGGGCCTGCTAGTTCCTGGTCAAAAGAGCAGCATGTCCTCAACATAAAGCATGCTTTGGTTGATGAGTTTATGCCTTTTAAAGAGACTTAGGTCTGTAGGATGCTGTTGTGCACGACCTGTGTTCTTACAGATGGAGCTGGCATGAGCTTTTCTCCACCAGAGCCTTCTCTCCACCCAAGCAGCAATTTGCATTAAATGTGTCAGAGCTGAATAAGTTTTAAATTTTTCTCCTGTTGCAAAATAAAAGGTCTGATTTTTACTACTCAGATTAATTGGAGAGAATTTGACTACTGCAATATCACGCCAATGGTAAAAGAGCAGGCAGGTCTTTGTAATGACTACACTGTGAAAGTCCTGAGAGCAAAATGAATCCTGTGCAAAGAAGTTCTGATCTGGGGAAATCCCCAGGAATAGCTCCTCTGAATTCTTGCCTCAATCACATTGCTTCAAGTCACAGTGCTTAAGCTGGCCTACAAAAATATGGAATCTAATTTGTGGCAGCAATTTGTGATCCAGTCTAAGGAACTGATTTGAGATAGAGATGGAGAAAGGAGGATGTGTTGGGATTCAAAATGCTGGGCTGCCAATTTTGCTCATCATGACACGAAGTTAACACCCATCCTCCACCAGCCTGTCCCGGTACAGAATTCCCTGTGTGGAGTCCTGAGGACAGCTGAGCTTCCTGGCCAAGTGTGGGAGTGAGCTCATCCTGCCACACCAGTGATGGGTGGGTACCCAGGATCCAGCCCAGCCAGTGGGAGAAAAATGGTGCAGAAGGAGGCTTGGGAAGGGGTAAAGCCATGATGCTGAAATATACTGAATATCCCTCAATTACACTCAGAAAAGAATCAGATCTTCCCCTCAGTGTGCGTTGTTGCATCTTGCAGATGTATTGAAAATCTGTGTTAGAGCTGTGAGCAATTAACACATTTCCTGAGGACACATGGAGAGAAAGTAAACTTGCATGTGATCTACCCCAGTTCTGCCTTAATAGATCTTGGCCATACCTGTGATTTTAAATGGCTTTACTGACACACAGCCATAGTCAAGGGGGGTGTTCTGGTTATGTGGAGAGGGTTCATGGTGCCAGTGCAGGCTGCTTACACCCCTGATTTGAGTAATTTGCTGGGATGCTGTGAATATTCCCATTGCAATGGATACAGACTTTGATCCAAATTCAGACTGGAAGATTTCTCCTGGAAAGTTGTGGTTTAGTTTCTCTTGACTTCAGAAAAAAAAATAGGCAATGAATACAGTTGAATGGGAAACAATTTTTTTTCCCACTAAATATTTTAAGGAACAAGTACATTTTTATAAGGGATTTTTTTGTTAAACGAAGATGAGACGCAAATTTAAAAAAAACCCTCATTGCAGCCAAAACACATGTGGGGGAGAGTATGGGAGAACTGGTCTTTAATAAACTGGATTGGAGCTAGCACCCTGCTCCTGGGAGCATGGAAAGCACATCCAGTTCATGCACTGCTCAGTGCATGCTAAAAGGAGAAGGACTGGGTGAACATCTGCATGAGGGGGGAACAGAGCAGGTAAGGGAATTTCTTGGAGAAGAAGGAAGGGTGGAAATGAAAAGCAATCGAACAACTTTTTTGATCTGGGGAATATTTTTCAGATAGTGTGGCATGGAGGAGGAATAAAGAGAGTGGATTTTTTGGAAGAAGGCTCCCGGTCCCAAGATTTAGAGATTTGAGATTAAAATTATGTGATCTGAACATATCAGTGACTTTTCTCTGAAATTAGAGCTCCTGATAACTCTTGGATGCTGTGCATGTGCTAAGACCTCATTCAAAACATTAAAACATAGATTTTAGTACTGTGCTGGATTGGGGCCACCATGATAAATAAAAATGTTAATGATTTTCCAGGCTCATGCTTAAAATTCAGTGGTGGAAGTTTGCAAACGGATTGTGCAGATTGCCAAATTAGGTCCAATTACTCAAATTTAGATGAGCTTAGCATAAAACATACAAATGTGTTCAATGCAGTATTCTGCTTAGGTCTGTGATTTCATTTCACCAGGCTTATATTTGCATGAGTTCATTAAAATTGGTTCCATTTCTTTTTTCCCTCAGCATCGCTTTGAAAAAGTGGTATTTAAGCTGGGGAAAAATAGTAAAGAACAGACTTGTAATTATAAAGTGAAGCTAACTGGAGTCATGCAGCACTGCTGTGCTTCATTCTGTCAAAGAGGCAACTGGAGAGCTCATTACTGAGCCCAAAGTTCAAACTGACCAATCTTTACCAAAAGTTCCTGGTGTATAAGTCAATTAATTGCAACCTTCTACTCCATGGTTACCCAGTCTCTGAAAAAAAAAGCTTTCCACTTCAGCAGGACTGCTCTTGGTTTGTATTCTAATTAATATTTATTTTTCTTATTAAAAATAAGAACTTGGACAAGGAAGCACTGCTCCTCCTCTGTTAATCCTTTACACAAAAAAAAGAAAAAACCCAAAAATCTCAGCCCAAACAAATGAGAAAATCTCCAGACAGACTAAAGGCTTTAATGAGGTTGTTACCTCTCTCTAAAGCCACACAACCCTTTCAAAAGGTGATGGCCTGGCATCTCCTGGAACATGGAGACACGTCTACTTGTCTGTATTAATGGCTTTATTGTTGTATAAGGTATCCAAATGTCAAAATAATATTAATGTTTATTTGGAGGTACCACTTAGTGCTCCAGTAAGTTATGGTTTGTTATCTGGAAGTTATTTCATCTAGTTCATGGTCCAGATGTGAGAAAGCACACTTGCTTTGCATGCAAAACCACTTTTTCAAACAGATCTGTATTACAGCTCTACACCCCCCATATGTGTATCTGTATTGGCATAGGAATGAATTATCCATGCTGTGAGTCTGAACACTTTTAAATAGCAGTTTAAACAATAATTTCCAGCAGTCTCAAAGAAGCCCTAATGTTTAATAAATTGGTAATGAGCTGCTTAAAAAGTGTATTATGGTATCATAACAGCAACTTTGTAATCGAGATTGCAAACTGTTTTTCTACTGCAAGTGAATTCTGACCGTGTGCTCTCGCTCAGCCTTCTCCAAAGAATGGGTTTCAACTGGAAATTCCTTGTGTGTGATGGGAAGGGGTTGTTGCATTTCTCCCAGTCCCTGTCTGCTGAGGATGACTGCACAAGGTGTTTCCTCTCATTCTCCTGTTTTGTCAAGATGTAGTGATTTTGCTTTTGAAAAATTGTTCTGGCTCTTGGATAAAATGGAGTATGTCAGAAATTGTTTTGTATGGGAGAAAAAATATTGTTGTTTGGTTGACTGGCATGACAGTTATGCAGGTGTTTTCAGAATAGTGAGATTGCTTGCAAGATGTAAAAATTCATGAGACAAATCCTCTCTGACCTCATAAACCACGTAAATCTTAGTTACTGCTGGGTGTGGTAGCTTAAATACCTTACTGTAGTCATAAAATTAGCCATGAAAATAGAATGTGATCTCTGGAGAGT
Source organism: Sturnus vulgaris (assembly GCF_052056855.1). NCBI lineage: Eukaryota > Metazoa > Chordata > Aves > Passeriformes > Sturnidae > Sturnus > Sturnus vulgaris. Next base: position 6,155,999 of record NC_142253.1, read on the forward strand.
CCAGAGTGTCCTATTTCCCCACTGCTTCCCAGCAGAGCAGTGTTAATAATCCGAGTGTGCTGGACGTGCCTTTGTCAGTTCACCCTTTGGGCATAGGTGCTCCTGTGCCATGTGCTTCTCCCGCCTGGAAGTGGGAACAGTAGCTCCATTATTTGTGGAATGATTCCTGGTGAATGCTAACGTTGCAGCCACTTCCTCTGAATGCCCTGGTGCTGTCAGTGTGAGTTTTTGCCGTGGGAGATGTGAGTTTGTGGGGAATGCAGTTATGTTTTATGTTTCCATGCTGTCACTGCTGAACCAGGCAGGGCGGGCTGGCAGGAGCAAGTGGTTCTCAGTTGCTTCCTCCCTGAAAGCTGTTGCTTATTCATTTGTTTCTCTGCTGTATTTTGGAATAAAACCCCCTAGAAAATGCAGACCTCCAAGTGAAGTTGTGTGAAGTTTTGAGCCCAACCTCAGTGGCTGAGCTGTGAAGCAGAGGGTTGTAAATAAGGGTTGCACTCACCCTTGGACAACAGTCTGGAGTGAACGTTTCAGCATTTTCACCACATCTGTCACTTCCAGCCACACACTCATTGTATTGGTCTGAATTGCCACATCTGAAAGAACTGTATTGCTAGTTTTTGTGTGCCATGCAGGTGGACTTCATGGGACAAGCAGTGTGCCCTGCCTGGCTCCCTGGCTGTGCCAGCCCCAGCGATGTATTTGAGTTCAGTGGGAGCCAAGGTGTTGGACACCTCTCAAAAATGAGGTTGACATCAAATAGACTGTTCAAGCACTCTATAAAAATGAAGTCTTTGGGCTTTCCCATTTAAAACAAGACACCACACTGAGGCACAGGAGAGAAAGCCAAACGAAGAGGCAGCTGCAAAACTCTGAAGCCTTCCAATGCTCAGACTGGGCTTGGTGCCCTGCTAGAGAAGCAGAGGGGACAGTAAGGGTAACCAAATAAAACAGTGACTAGAAAGAACATTTAATCTGGACTCTTCCAATCAGACATGCTTTGAGGCTTTTCTTTGCCTCTGGAGGTCAGCAGGGGCTCCCATCTGCAGATGGTTTGGTGGAGGGCAGTGTTAACTGAAAACCAGGTTTTGTTGTGATGGAGGTATGGGGGGAGATATGGTCCAGATAGGATGGTATCTTCTGGGTGTCACTTGCCTCACAGGGAAATACAGGATGTTTTTTCTGTGGGGACTGGCTTGCTGTATGCATCACCCTAACTTGTGCCATGGTCTTTCATTCTGTTCCTCCAAGAGAAGGCTCTGAGCTGATGTAAGTGTATTAAATCAGGAATCTCTCTCCTGTCTTCCACCTTGAGATTTAGAAAGCATTACCTAAATTTGGATTGTCAGGACTTGAAATATTTCTTGGTCTTCCTGTTTAAGTGAGATGCATCAGGGCCATCTGTGTTTCCTCCAAATTTATGCAGAAATAATGCTACGAGTCCCTGCATTTCTAGAGAGAGAAATCAGGGCCATCAGTGTTATGTACTTGGGCACATTAGAGGTTGGCCTAATTCAATTCAACTTAGATAAAAGACTGAGTTCTCTTAGGTTTGTTAAGAAACCAAGTTAAATGTTTACATAAATACTCAGTCTGTGAAGTGCTTGGAGTGTAGCTTAATGGACAAAGCACAGTAGTTCAGGGATGTAGGTGGTGGTTGCAGATACAGATATGTGTTTGTGACCTTCTTCTGTAACCTTGGGAAGCTTTTCCTTTTCTGTAAAACAGGGATAGCAATGCATCTCTACTTTAGCAAAGTGCCTTTAAGCGACCTGATGAAGTGCTGCATACAACCAGCCCAGGATAAGAGCCTTTATCTGCTGCCTCAGTTATTCCTGTTCTGAGGCTGCCTGCTGGAGGAATAAATAGAACCTGTTCCTCTGTATTACATGAGTGCCCAAGTTCACGTCTGTTCTATATTTAAACCTGCAGTTATATGTTTTAAGACATGCTTCTTTACAAGTTTTGTTATTAAGCACATGTGCCTTTCATAGTGTCATTGGGACCATAAAGTTTGAATGCTGGATGCAGAAAGGGGAGAACAAGAAAACCTTTTAACCTGCATGTTATTAGAAATCCATTTCAGATGATCCCCATGGAAATGTTACTGATAGTTTTGTTTCTGAAGGTAGACAGTAATTAGTCATGATTTTTCCAGAAAGGAAATGCTATGAACTGTGCAAAGCCTAATGAAGGAGAAGTGGCTGATTTATTGTAAACAGTTATAGCTTTCTGATGTTGCCTGGATTTTATGTTAATCTTGTTGTGTGGACTGTGTGTTGGGAATAATTGAGAAAAATGGAGGATTGAGTAGCTTTTGTAGCTCATAAATTATTGCCTAGTGAGTGTAGGTTGTAGTCTTGATCAACTTCAGCACCAGTTTCTTTTATAACTTTTCCAGAATTTTAGCCACTTTAATATACCAAGTTATAATAGATAATAGAATAGAATTGCTTCAAGGAGGGATTCCTTTAAACCTGAAGAAGAGAGGAGAGGAGGAAGTGAAACATTAAAGAAAACCTAGTCTATGTAAAGTGTGAATTCTCTCATTTGAATTCTGAGCATATGTTTCTTTAGATATAAAGGCATACAATGGCAACAGCACTGCTGTATTTCCTGCTATTGCAGAAACTGGGAATGCCACATAAGACCTTCCATGCTGCGAATGATCAAAAGCTTCCCCCAGGTTTTTGGCTCATCCTTTGGTCTTAAAATGCCTTTTGAAGACAACATATGTGGAAGAAGTAAGAGCAGAGGACAAGGTGCCAAGGTTTCTGCTGCAATGCCCGAGTGCCAGTGAATTCCAGGAGCAGCTGGGTGCAGTGGGAGGTGAGCACCTTTGGGAATCCTTTGAGGAGAATCCAAAGCCCTGCCTTTGCTGCAGGATTGTCACCAGCCCCTTTTATTTTCCTCCCAGCCTTTACAGGGGCAAATGAGCAGTGAATTATGCATGATCCATAGGTTATCTCTCCACAGTGACTCCTGATCAGAAAGAAGCTCCATGTAGCCCCTAAATAGCTATTTTATGAGAGTTTTGCTGTAGTCTTTTAGGGAGAACATAGCAGAATGTACTGAGCTTAAATCTGTGCCTTCAACATCTTTCTTTATTAAGAGGAATTAACACATAAAAGAGGGACTTTAAAGGTGCATTATATAAATCAAGCCCAGATTTCAGAGAAGATTGGCCTTTCTGTGTTAAATGTGATTTTGAAACGTAGAATATGTGAATTGTATAGAAAGTATGTGGTCACGATAACTGAGATACACTTATCATATATACCTGAATTCACCATCTCAGCTAAACTTTGAGCTTGTGACATCTTCTGCTTAAAAAGAAAAAAAAAATTCCATGTCCAGCAAAAGAAAGCTCTTCTTTTTTGCTATCCAGAAATTAATCTTCCACATGATGTATTTCTAATATCACTCGGGTAGCTGGGAAAGCCTCCTTTTTTCCTACAAAATTCAATGTGTCAGAGCTGAGGACAGGATGGGCATGGATTTATGCTGCACTGAGCACAGCTCTTCTACATGCCAAGATGCTGGGTGTTTAAAAGGGCTTCCTAGAGAGCTCAAGAAACAGGAACTTTATGGTACTGAAGCATGGAAATTTTTACCTACTCTATGAGAGGCCCACCTCTAGACTTGAGAGAGAGGTATGCAATCGGATTTGAGAGCTGTCACACTTAAAAGCTCTTTTTTTTTTTCCCTTTTTTTAGTGTTTGATTATTTCCTACTGAATTCCTATATCACATGTTCTGTTACAGTGCATGTATTTTTATTAAATCAGAGTGTCTTTCTAATTTTTCTGGGCACCAGTGCAGAAGAAGGAAAAGCTGCAGAGGGCTGCAGTAGACTGCTGCTGGGAATGGCCTCTGTATCTCCAGATGGGCTGTGATGAATAAAAGTGTGTCTGTAACAGCTGAGGAGTCCCACTGATGTTGGTTCTAGCATGGCTTAAACTTAAAGCTAAAAAACACAGCTTGTGCATGTTGGCCAGCAGATTTACACACTGTATTTTATTCTTAGTATAGTGTGGGGTACCTGAGAAGGGCACAGAGCTCTGCTGGTTGTGTAGACACTAAAAACGAAATCAATATGCAAGATTGCCAACAAGATATGATGCAAACTGATGTGGACAGCAAGGGAATTTTCTCCATGGATTCTCTGATTTTCCCAGTTGCCATGATGCTCACCTGGGTTGATTTTTACTGTGAGGGTGGTGAGGTGCTGGGAACAGGTCACCCAGGGTGATTCCTGTGTGGATTCCCCAACCCTGGCAGTGTTCACAGCTGGATTGATAATACTTTCAGCAGCCTGGTCTAGTGGGAAGTGTCTAGTGAGAGCTAGTCCCTTGGGACTAGGTGATCTTTAAGGTCTATCCCACCCCTTAAGATTTTGTTATTCTAATGATTTTCAGTTGGGCTCTCAATGAGCTTACCACAACTCTCTTGTAAATTCAGAAGCAGTAGAAGCAAAGGTAAAAAGAGATTTTTTTGCCATAGCTCTACTTTTTCATTCCTTCTGCTTGAGGGAAATTTGGATTTTGTCCACCTTTCACCCTTGGCACTCTTCCATGTTGTTTTTAATTTCAAAGCAACATGGTGCTTTTTCCTCAGCTGGAAGAGTTGGCACATGGTTCTTTTGTGCAACTGAGACAATAAACTGCTGTATTAATCACTTCACACAAGGTAATAAACAATAGCAGAACTGTTGCTTTTACCTCTCAGGTTTCTACTAAAATAATCCAACTTCCTGAAGGCCTTAGAAGTGGGATTATAAAACTGGATTTAAGTCTGTGTCTTTCTGAGTGTCTTCTGCCTGAACTTGCACCGTGTGAGATACCAGAAATCTAACTGGCAGTGTAATTACTAAAATATTTTCTTATTTGGAATCAGGATTGTATACAAACTTTGTGCATCATGTACCTGGTAAAGTCTCGTTTAGGTGTGGGGAAAAGAACAGTCCTGAACCATATGGCTTTCTGTGAGATGTTGCTAGGTGCAAGCTGCCTTTCTTCTCTGGCAAGATTAAAAGGAAAAACGAGCTAGGATTGCCCTTTGGGGATGGTTATAGATAGGATGTGAGAAGCCCTTCAAAATTCCTCTTCTCAACATTGCTTATTTTGTTAACAGCACAAAGCATCGAGCACACACCTCAGCAGATAAAGGGAATTTGGAAATCACGGGCCCAGACCAGTTTTTCGAAGTCATGGGTTTTGATCTTTTGAGGTTGACACTGTTTTACTGTCCCTACCCACACTTGTAAACACCAGTCTGGGAAAGCACAGCAGGAAAAAGGATTGCAGGGACTCCACGTAAAGGTTGCAGGCTGCTGGGCTCCCCAGTGTGCCCCAGGAATTCTTGCATTCTTTTTTTCTCTTTTTCTTTCTCTTCTGATGGATGGGAGACCCATGTAAAGTCTTTGTCAGGAAGATGCTACAATTAGAAGCAAACGGGTGAGCAGCATTAGCCCAATGCAGAGACAAGGAGAAATGAGTTTTCCTCCTTTATTTCACCATATTTAATTGCACAGTTGGTCTAAAGGGAACTTTGCAGTGAGATGCTGCAGCACAGCTTGGCTCTGGTCAGTGCTAAATGGTGGTAGCTGAATTTAACCACCCGAAAATCTCAGAAAAACTCACATTTTATTGTTTAATTTTTGAAAGGAGCAAGGGTTGCTTGCTGGGATTTAAATACCCTTAAAACAAATGCCAGAACTGAGCAATTTTTCGGGTTAACAGTTAGAAATGTTGGTGGCAATATTTCTGTTCAGGCCTGTGTTGCAAGCAAGGCTCAAAGCAGGAGTGCCTGGAAAGCAGCAAACCACAGCATTGACAGTGGAGAGGGCTGGAGCTTTTCCCTCCTGGGACGTGGTGCCCATCAACTCAACAGCTGTTCTGCTCTGCAAGGACACTGCCAAGGTTATTACTGTCTACAAATTGAGTCTTGCTGATGATCTTTTGTGAAGTATTTAATTTCTAGGTGAAGGAAGAAGGAGTGAATAAATTGCTTTATCCCTTGCCAGAGCTCTTCTTTATGAAGTGCAGTCATTTTACTCCCAGTTTGGGATTGGCTTCCATATTTTTTAATTACAAAATTAAAATATTCTAATGATTATACTCTGCTCAGGAGCAATAGCAATCTCAAATGTTAAGAAAAAAAGGGAAGAAAGAAAAAAGTCCATACACTAAGTTTCAATGTGGGTCATGTACACATGAAGTCAATTATAATATGTTCAAAAACAAGGTCACTTCAGAATTTCAATATTTCAGGGGGTTTCTGCAGGATTTCTGTGGCCTGGTGTGCAACTGCAAGTTCCCAGATGCAGCACTGTTGCTACCATGAGGGAGAGAAAATGCCAGAGCTTCGTGGAAAACTGTTAAATTCTTCAAGGACTGGCTACCCAGAGTAGAATGGGCTTTGGGGAGATTTGCTTATAAGAGAAGCCTGCATGATATTTATCTCAGTGAATTGGGCAGACAGAATTGTAACAGGATCAAGAAGTGATCCTGAGCTGATTCTCAAGTGCTTTGGGTGTTTCTTCACTGTCAAAATTTACTCTTTTTTTTTTCAATGTGAAACTGTGATTTTCATTTTCTTGAATATCACTTAAAATGCATGAGCTGAGAGCATAGAGTTGGCTTCCTACACAGTGAGAATTACATATGCTTATGTGATTTTTTTCATTTAAAGACAATGGTGGGAAGATTCAAAATTCAGAATTCCTAAGAAACTTCTTAATAAACATAGATGCAACCCAGAGGAGCAGATTTTCCTTCCAAATTGTATCAGTAGGAATTTTTAAAATAAAACTTGACCTACATTAGCAGTCCCATCTAAAATAGCACACCTTGCAGGTGATTTCCATGTGGTTTTACTTCCTAGCAGATTAGTGTGCTGATGGCAGGATTTCTTCTTTAATAATGCAACAGAAGTGTAAGGAAGTAATGATAACTCAGCTGCCAAGGCAGAACCATTGTGGTTGATTCAGTTGTTGGAAGAAATCTGGGGATTGGAAGAGGTGGCAGAAGGTGGAGGGAGAACTCTCCTGTGACATCATGGATATGGAGGTGATGGAGAATGTACCAGTGAATCTGATAAAAAAACCCCAACCCTATCCAAGTTTGAAAGCGTGTCCAGAGACACAGGAGCAGAGATGGAAGAGGGAGAGGAGGGTGGATGCACCATCTCAGGTACAGGGTGAAGAAGCTGAGTCTGTCAGGTGAAATGCAGAAGGATTTACAGTGATAAGGAGGGATTGACACCAAAATTCAGGGCCACGAGACAGCCAGGCTGGTGGCACTGGGGTGATGATGCTGGGTGGGTTATGCTCTGAGGCAGCATTCATCTCACCTGACTGCAAACATCCACACCTGGGCTAATGCTCTAGAATGCCTTTAAGGCCAGTGCAGATAAATTGATGCTCCTGGAGCTCATCCTGAGGTGGCTGTTGGGTGAGCAGTGCCCTGCTTTGACTGTGGCTGTGTCTGGAGTCTGCAGCACTGGCTCAGTCCGAGGTGTCTGCCCTGCCAGCAGAGAGGCTGGGTGAGATCAGTGCCAGCCCAGGCCGTGACCCCAGCTCCACTGCAGCTAATGATGGCTGGACATTGAGGACTTCACCTCTCCCAGCAGCAGCAGAGATTTCAATGGCAGCACAGCAATAGAAGAGGTTTCCAGCAGACATGGCTGAGCTGCTCCTCTCACCAGTGGCTGCTCTGAAAGCACAGTCCTTTGGTTGGGTGCCCACTGAGTGCTAATAAGGTGGCTTGTGTTGCATTATTTCATGAGCTGGTGTCAAAGGCTACAGAAGATCTTGTTAGTAGCTGCAGGAAGACTATGATGTATTCTGATTTTGTGTTCCCTTCTCCCAGAGGAAAACAGTAATTTAGTACTTTTCTCATGGGAGCCAAATACTGAAATAAACTCTGGGGTCATGAAATCGAGTGACCCTGTTCCCCCAGGCAAACACATAATATCATTCCTTTCATAAACTGATCAAATATTTGATCTCACAGAAACCCAGCAAACTACAGGTTATGCTGACAAAAATAAAACAAGCTTTTGTAGGGGAGAAAGAAGCATTTCTCTGTGCCTTTCCCTAGCTCTTTTGTTTGTTATTTTATACACTGTGGTGTCAGTACTCAGAGCTTTACTAAGGCTGTAAATATAGATTTTTAAGAGAAGATTTGGATTTGTTTAGTATTTGAACATCTTTTGCTGTCCGTGGTAATTCTCACCTATCTCCTTGTGGCTTTGAAATGGCAGTTGTGTTTATAAATGGCTTTAAGATAATTGATGAAAGGGGTGATTTGCATGGAGAACAAAGTAGTGCTGAAACTTGGGCAGAGACCTATCCACACCTTTTGGTGCATGGGGAAATATAACACGAAAAGGGGAAAAGGTTTTTTGTTGGGTTTTTTCCCTCCACTTCCATTTGTCTTTGTTCCTGCCTGTGAAGTACAACTGCTCTATTCCCAGGATGATTTTAAAGAAGTAATCAGTTGGTCAAAAGGATAAATAACCTGTATCAGATTAAGTGGCATAAAGTCCCAAAATTGATATTCCCCATTATTATAAATGACCTTTCCTTATCACCCTGGAGATGCAGCTAGCTGGCTTCAAGGGTATGTCCTTGCAAGAAGGTTGGAGTGCAGATCCATGGGTAATAGAGCTGGAAGGTTAAAAACAGGCCTTAACTGAGAAATAGGTGTAAAGATCTACTGAAGGTTTAGAGCTGATCACATAGCTTTCTGTGTGCGTTTTTGGGTTGGTTGGTTGGAGTTTTTTTAATTTTTAATTGTAGAAGAATTTAGCGGTTGCTCACAAAATAATGAAGATAAGAACTCATCAACTACCCACAAGGAAATTTAATCAAGTCCTCTGCTAATTTTATTTATTTGAGATTAGTTCCTGTAAATAAGCTTTGTAATGTATTCCAAACCTCTAGAAAACAAAAGCTCTGGGATGGGGAAGGTACCCAACTTTTCCCAGCAGTGGCAGCCGCACTTTGTGGTCCCACCTGCACATCCCCCGAGCCCTGCCCGTGGTGGGGCTGCCACCAGCACACTTTTTGCAGGCAGAAATCCTCCCAGGCACCAAGTCTGCATTGCCCACTCCTGCCTTGTGAAGGTTTTTGTCACTTCACCTTTTTTTCTCTGCTCGCCATCCCTTCCTGCTCCACGCACGGAGCTCAGGGGTCTCTGGTCCCCTCCATTTGGTGCTGGCAGCCCCTGCCTGACAGAAGCTGGTGATTGATGTCAAGGCTGGGAGCAAACAGCTGCTGATTTGATTATTACTGTTCCATCTCCTAACCTTTTGGAGCATTATGGGAATACTTATTCACCTTGTCACGCTTTAATGGCACTCGGTGCAGTGAAACAATGGAGGAGTGGTGCTGTACAAAGGTGGTTTAGAAATTCCTGTTCCTGTTCTTTGTGTTTACTTACAGATATAGGGAGAGAAGTGAAGATCTTGCTGTATGGAGGAATGGAAAATTCATCTGTTTGACTGGGAGCAGTTACAGACATAGATGTGCAATATGTTAATAAAGTAATTGTGCTATGTTGCTATAAAGAGGATGGCTTCATTATAAAATTCTTGGTTTAATACTGTCATTACAGCAGATGTATAGCATATGAACTAATTTGCATGCAGATAAGGAGGCTCTGACAGCTTGGTAGCATAATTACTGCATAGCATACAGCTCACTAGTGCTGGGAGCTGAAGCTGTTACTGGAGGGGTGCTCATGGGACTAATTACATTGGCTTTGTTAAATTTAAAATAATGTATAGCCAGGAATGAGACCCTGGTCCTGTGCTCCATGGTGTTGTGCACAGTAAGTTACAGAAGCCTTGAACTGCTGCAGCCATTTTAAGCCATGCACATGTCTGGATCTCAGCATTTCCCACTGTGGTGGAGTCACCGGCTTGGATTTAACCAGGGTGTCTGTATCAACTTTCAAACAAAATGGTTTGAAAACTCTGATATTTCTGTATATTAAAACTCCAGTTAGGTCCTTTGGATAAGTGGAGAAAACTATGGCTGCAGAAACTTTGTTTTGTTCAGTATCTGATGGGAATGGATGCTGAATGGATGAACTCAGGCTGGTGAATGGATTCTCCCCCTCTCCCGGGTGCACCTATGGCCTTGCTTCATCACATCCATGTCTTTGTGATTTGTCTCCACTTAATTTCAAACAAATTTCTTCTTCCCTTTTTTTTTTTTTTTTGTATTTGCTTTGACTGTGTCTGCAATTTTTAAAGATCTTATTATTGAGGTTCCTTTATGGATTTCAAAATGTTTAATTCATTACTAAGTCATTATAAACTGAAGGCATTCTATTTTCCCGGGGAAATCAAGACAGTGCCACAGGAGATTATTTCCCCCCCTGCTACTGTCAGATTAGCTTGCAGAGAAGGGAGGAATTTGTGAATGCACAGTTGACTTTGATTATGTAAGCTGGAAACTGGCGAACAGTATGGATTTATTTCAATTCCACTTACTTTAAAAAGAAAAACATATTAAATTGTGAGTGCCTTAGGGCATCAGACAAATGGGAAGCCAAGCAGGAAGTGTGTATTCCTCCCTGACCTCTCCTGCAGAGCAGTGGGTGATGCCAGGTATCTGGGCAGACAGAGCTGCAGGTTGTGCTAGGAGTGTGATGGTTTTGGGGAGGATGAGAAGGAGACAGGGGCTGGTTTATGGCCAGGACTAGGCTCTGTGCCCTCAAGGAGGGGAGAGGCTGCTGGTGTGTGTGAGGCACTGTGAGATCTGGCTGGGATCAGCAGAGGGAAGTGCCCTTCTCCCCACCCTGCTGGGGCAGTGAAGGTCCAGGTGATGCTCAGACAGGTGCTGTGACATCCTGCTTCCATCAGCTCCCAGCAGCTTTGACCCCTGAACCCATCAGAGCCTGGCTTTCATGTCAGGAGGGCCCTTCTCCCATATCCTTACCTGCTGCCAGCCCTGGCATGGCGCTGGGTGTGGACCATGCTCCTAAAAATCATCAGCATCAAGGGACCAGTGGGACACTCAGCAACTCAGTCCCGTGCCATGGGTAAGGGAATTGTGCTCCAATGCCTCAATGCATTCCCTCCCTCCAAGTAAACACTGCAGCTCCCACTCCTCTGTCTCCATAATTCTCCCTGCCAAACAAATATTAACCTACACCTTTTTTTCTTTTGCACTAAATATTTGCCCAGGTATTTTATTTTGCAAAATTCAAGCTCATCCTTGTAATGATCTGCTTGCGTTTTGTTAATCCCAGAGTATTAATAGCCTGCTGGCATTACTGCTAATTTGGAGTTTCAGCTGTGGAGTGAATATAGTAACAAATTTTTGGAATGGTTTGTTAATCTTATCAATGTTCATTATGTATTTATTAATAGTAATTAGAGCCAGTCATAATGATGCATTTGGAACTTTTTGCATCAATCAAACAAGCATTTTTTTGAGAGCATGATCATCTAATAGGAAATTTAATGTGTAAATATGTACAAAAATTAAATATGGTAGGAGAAAGAGTACAGGAAAACATTGAACCAAATTAATAGTTTTCACCAAAGTTCATGTCTTGTCCCACCATCTCCCAAAGCAAAGTAAAAAAAGGTGGAAGAATAGAGAGACCTTATCTCTCTTTTTATAAAAAAAAAATTACTTACTGAAACAGTTCTAATTGGGCTTTTTTCCATATATCACAGAGATTTCAAGGCAATTTCTTGCAGGTTATTCAGACAGTTTTAATATGCACATGCATGTGTAGATATTCTTCTTCTTTTTTCTTCATTTTTGGTGGTGAACTTGAGTTATTTCACAGGGTTTTGGTTTTTCAAAGGCCAGAAAGGAACACAGTTATTTTTAAAATCAGGGCTCTGTGCTCTCTTGACTGAGACTCAGTCAGGTAATCAAACCTTTCCTGGCCATTGGTGTTGCTCACTCCTCCAGATTAATGTCACAATGTCCTTTTAGGACAAGCCCTGAATGAGTCCTTTAGGTCTCTTGCAATCACATGAACAACAGAAAGAGTAAGAGCATCTCTGAGGAGTCATGATTGGACTTTGTTGTTGTTTCCTTGCCGACTCTGCTCCTCCGTTTATGCTCTTTAGGCCTGCTGTTGCCACTCAGGAAACAGATTATCCAGCACTTTTCCATCTTCCAGCCCAATCAGAGATTTCTCCTGAATCAGCAGTGCTTATTATCTCCAACTGTACATAATTATGGTAGAGAGGTTGCACCACCATAACTGGATAATGTCAGCATTTCTATTACAGCACTGTACTTTTTAGTGTCCTGAAATGGGGATATAAAATCTCACTTTAGCTTTATAGTCCTTCCAGTGGTGAGAGATAAGTGTGTGCAATCAGCCTTTAAGCAGTTAAAGAAACCCATAAAAAAATTCCTCTTTGGGATGTCAGTTGTGTAAAAGCTTGTTACAAACTGGGGTTTAATGCACTTTTGCAAAACTATTAAGCACCTGAAGGTAGCAAAGGGCCATGAAAATATCAATAATGCACAAGCACAGAATGATTTGCAGGTTGCTGCGACAAAAGAAAAAAAATAAAATATGTGGGCTCCGGTTTTAGCAAGTCTGCCAAAATGTTGTGAATATTTAACGGTGAGGAATGACTCCTGCAGAGCTGTTCTACTCCAGGAAACATTTGAGTATACATATTTAACAATCTATTAGTACAGTTGTATAAAAACCTTTTATATATGTGTGTAATCCTTTATGAAAATGGTGCTTGACATGTGAGAGGTCAGCTTTTTGCAGTTGTTTTTCTTTAAGTTTTTAGTGGTATTTTGAACTCCTTTTTCACTGCAGTCTGCTCTCCCTCCTGTTACCCCCTGCCCTGTTTGCAGCATCCTGAATTAAAGGCAGGAGGTTGGCATTAACCAAGGGCTTCCTCAGAATGACTGGCCTGATTTCTTTAAAACATTCAATATGGTCTTTTTCAAACAGGAGAAGAGGATGGTAGTTCATCCCTGTTTAAGAACTCGAATAGAAGTTCTGTCTCATGCTCTGCTGCTTATCACATTCATGCCAGCAGAGACCAGTGATGATTGCAGTGCTCTCTCTGAGTTCTGACACACTTCTAATTATAGCATACATTGCTGTAAACTCCAGAGGTGATAATGAAGCCCGGACCCATGTGTCAGCAGAGCTTTGGAAAGGGTAATGCATTCCTGTTCTGCACTACTGGTCCTTATTTGTATGTTTGCAGGCACCTAGACTCCAGCAATGATGTCTTGTTTGTTTTCACTGAGCCAAGAGGTGAAACATGCAGAGCAGTGGAGATGTGTAATTTTATCACGGTAATTGAGTATTAACTATTTGCATGTCCTTTGAGAGATGCACAAGGAGAGGGGCAAGGGCAGGAAGCTTTTCATACAAGACTTTGTTTAAACTTGTTGCCTGGAAAGTGTTGACAGGTCTTTAGTGCTTTGCTGTCTGATGACAAACTCTTTCCACTTCTGAGCACGGGCTGTAGGAAATGACTGACCCCTGTAAACCAGGCTTACTTCTATAGCACAAATTCAGCGTTCACAAAATCAGGATGTGCAGAGTAAGGGAGGAACTGTGCTGATGATGAGTTAGAAATAGCCCTAGGAAGCTCTTAGTGAGTGATTAAGACTTTTTACTTTTTTTTTCCAGAAGTGATGAGCGTAAGTCTGCTGCTCTCTTACACTTTCCTAATTGAGGTGTGAACCCATCATGCAAACCTTTACAAATTCTGCTCATTAATCTGTGCAAGTGAACCAAGCTAGCTCTCAGAGAGGGACATAACCAACTTTGCCCTTCCTTCAGGTTCTCCAAGCAGAAAAAAAAATAACCTTCCAGGCTTCAACCACTAGGAGCACCTTCATGTCTGGATGACCTGACAAATGAGTCCTGCTTCTTTCTGCAGATGAATCAGTGCAGTTATGTGACATATTTGGCCTTCCATTTGCGGTGCTGTTGACAAGAAGTATATCTTGAAGCAGATCATGAGGGTGCAGCTACTGCTGTCTTCTGTAGCCATTACTGCTTAGTGGGAAAAGCAGATAGAAGTGGCCTTGTGTTCCAGTGTGGGAGGGGTGTCCCCATCTGAACTTCTCAACCATCTTTGGTGAGAAGGTTGGGACCTTATCTCAAGGTCTAAGCTTCTAAGCTACTCATTTGAAAGATAGAGTCACTTGAACTCTTGTGGATGTGCTACCTGTGGGCCAAGGGTACCAGAAACACCTGTAATGACGCAGTTTCAGTCTCCAGGAGGAACAGAGTTTGTTCCCTGCCTTTGCTGTGGGGGAGAAGCAGCTGAGGAAGAGAGAAATCTAATTTAGCAGAGGCTTAACAGCTAACATGCTCCAAAAATTTATATATATGTTGGGGGAAAATCTGACATAACTGAAATTATACTAAAATCAGGCATTTTTTCTTTCCGATGCCACTTATTTTTCTCCAAGAGAGGGACTGAAACCCTGTTTGTGAGAGAGAGGGAAATTGCGAAGAAAGAAAGGAAGGAAGGAAGGAAAAGAAGGAAGGGAAATAAATAAATCACCATGGTCTCCTGATGTGCTAAGCCAGAAAACTGCAACCCTGTACAAAGCTGAGAGTTGAAGAACATGGGCCTTTTGGTTCATCCATCTCTTTTTGTCTTTCTAAATATGTTCTTTCAGTTGTGTGTTACCGGCTTTCATTCGCCTGGACCACGACCATCATCCACAGCTGTCTCCAGGGGTTAGAAAGAATATCATTTAAAATTAGTTGGTATTGTTGAAATCCAAATGCAGCCTGCTGAGAGCTGCCAGGCTGTGCTGGCCAAAGGGCTGTGTGAGGCTGAGCCGGCAGCCGGGGGTGGGGATGGATATTCGGGGATGGGGATGGATATTCGGGGATGGGATAGATATTCGGGGATGGGGATGGATATTCGGGGATGGGATGGATAGATATTCGGGAATGGGGATGGATGTGCGAGCGGGTCGGGCAGGGCAAGGGGCGCTCGGAGGTGAGGAGGGGGCGGGAGCCGGCGGAGCGCACAGCCCCGCGCTTATCTGCGTGGGAACGCAGCACCTCGCCAGCCTCTAAACCTTTAATCTGCACCGGGAATTTATATAAGGCTGCGTGCGGAGGTGTGAGGGTCAGCGGAGTGCGGCTGCCCCGGGCTGGAGGTGAGCGGGGAGCGGGCGGTACCGGGGTCCCGGCGGTACCGGGGTCTCGGCACGGCGCACGGAGCGGGGCTGGGGGGATCGAGGGGATGAGGGTCCCTGCGGTACCGGCGTCGTGGCATGGAGCAGGGATGGGGGCGGATCGGGGTCCCTGCGGTACCAGGGTCCTGGCAGTATTGGGATCCTGGCAGTACCGGGGTCCCTGCGGTCCCAGGGTCTCGGCAGTACCGGGGTTCCCGCAGTTTTGGGGTCCTGGCAGTATTGAGGTCCCTGCGGTACCGGGGTTCCCGCAGTTTTGGGGTCCTGGCAGTATTGAGGTCCCTGCGGTACCGGGGTCCTGGCAGTACCGGGGTCCCTGCGGTACCGGGGTCCGGCGCACGGAGCAGGGAAGGCGGCGGCAGCCGGGATCTGCAGGGTAAAAACTGAGTTACACGGGAGGAAATTTACGTTTTGGACTGATTCTGTGTTAATGTGACTAACTGGCCCTATGGAACGAGCCAGGCTGTGCCGTGGGGATGCCAGGGTGTAATTCCACGGGGAAGGAAAGCTGTGGCTGTGGCACTGGGGAGGGTGAGCAGGGTCCCTGTCAGTCACCAGAGCTGCTGTCATGAAGGGGCTTCGGTCCCAGCAGCTGTTATGAAAATATATCGATTCTATATTGATATAATGATAATACATCGAACAAATATATGAATTACAGGGTTATATATGACAAAATATAACAGTTCTGTATAGAACGCTTGTATATATATAATTTATATATACAAATTACTGAATACAGTCGTGGAGTGTGCAGCGCTGGGCAGAGCTGGGCCGGGTGGAACAGTGCTGCCCCAGCAGTGAGTCCCACCCAGCACCCTCCTCCATCCCTTCTCCATCATCATTCCTCTGCCAGCCCTGGTGGGCTCCCAGGATCTTGGGGGAAGAGTTTGGGTCTGGATGATGCTCTCAGGCACACAGTGGGGTTGTTGGGGTGTCCCATGCAGGGCCAGGAGTTGGACCCGGTGATCCTTGTGGTTGTCTCCCAACTCAGGATATTCTGTGGTTGAGTGTGTGGCTCTGTCTGTGCTAGAAGGTGTTGATCACAGGTCTGTAAAGGTCCTTGGCTGGATTTGAAGTTGAGTGCTGCTCATAATCCAGACATGATCTATTGCCCTTGGTCAGATGCAGCACCTGCCCTAACAAATCCATAAATACTTGGCTGCTGAGCTCTGTCCTCGAGTGACTGCAGTGTAGATGTGCACTTTGTAAAAACTCATTTGAAAGAGGCCTGCTCTAAACAGATGAATGAGTTGGCTTGGATACCTTTGAAAAGAAAAATCCTCTTCTACCAGCACACGTTACAATTCTGACATGATTTACAACAACATTGTCCTCTTGAAAATTCTGCTACATGATTACAGTGGGGCCAGCTCTTGTGATTTGCAAACTTTAGAGAAGGCCTTGAAGGAGGTAATTTAATCCATTCCTCTCCCTGAAGGCAAGAACAGCTTTACCTCAGCATCATCCTGAAAGACGTGATAGGGAGAGTCAGTTTTCTGCTGTTCATGGTTTCAAACCCACTCACTGTTGGCACCATTTGTAGCTGCTAGTGCAGTCAGTCCTCCTGCAAAGTTGAATTTTTGATGTTTCTCTCAAAATCTACCTGTAAGTGCTGTAGTTTTTACCTAGACATTAAAATATCACCCTGGGAATCTGAAGTCCTTTCCTTGGGAATGGTGTATGGGAAAATAGGATGTCACAAAGTAAACAATTGTCATCAGCAGTTCACAAAGTTACTGGCCTGTGTAACACAGAGTATACAAAACAAACGACTCATTTTCCTCTGCACTACTGGGAGGAAGGGCTGGGAGGAAGAAAAGCAAGCACTGGATGTCTGAGAATAAGCAGCTTTATAAATGCAGTTCTATAAATACTGTGACCATTGCTACCCAACCAACAGGTACACCACTCTAGATTAATTCATTACTATTTATAAATTCACACATTGTGGTAACTTGTAGTCGTGGTTTCCAAACAGATGAGGAGTGTAAGCTAAAGGTCATGAAATAGTACCACAGATAGCCTGTGGATATCTCCAGCACCTGAGCTTTCACTGTGACTTCTCATGGCCACACACTCCACGCTCCCACTGACCCTAATGGGAATGGTTTGCACACACCAAGTGGGGAATAAACCAGGAAATCACTCCCTTGTCCATTAGAGAGGCTGTATGTAGGACTGTGAAGAGCAAGAGTCACAGCTGCTGCTACTGTCTGCTGTGAAGCATTCCTTCTGAATGACCCTGATCTGTGTGCCATGGAAAATACCTGCCTAGGTCTGTGGTAGCAAGAGCCTCTCAGTGATCAAAGCAGGTTTCTCGAAGTTTGACTTCTAAAAAGTGTGTAAGTTCATCGCTGTGCATTTATCTTTCAGAAAAATTCCTAATCCAAGCTGTGGCTGATCAATGGTTGCATTAATTATGCATAAAAGGGTCAATTCTACCAGCCTTGTTCCCTTTGAATGCTGCTTTACCCTGTGAGGAATTGACTTGCATTATGCAGGTTGGACAAATTCACCTCCAGTCTGAACTTCTGTAAAAGTCTCCAGGGAAGGTCAAGTTTCTGTTATTTTCAATAATAAATGAGATTCCCATTGAGTAAAATGATCCAGGAAATCAGCTTCAGCTCTCGGAATAACAGTTTTGTGGTCTCTGATGGAGGGCTGGAAAGAACTGATAAGAGTTAGAAGAGAGATGAATGAATCTCTCCAAGCTGCAGGTTTTACAATTCTAACCGAGTAGAACTGGCTCCCAACACAAGTGTTAATAACTTTTTATTTATTTTGAAGGTTGTCTCACAGCTGTGATTTTCAAATACACTTGTTTACAGTCTTATCCTATCTCAAGTAAAATTTTTATAGGTGAAAGACAGCCACAGCAATAAAGGAGAAGATGGTATTTGTGTAACAGAAAATGATTTCTCACAGCTCACAGGAATGCCTTCCCTTCTGCACGTTTTTCTGCAGAATGGATGTTTGGAAGCGTTAATGATTGCATTTTCCCCTTCAACTCTGGAAGCAGCCTAATTTGGCTGAACAGTCAGAAGGGAAAGAAGAAATAATTAATGTGATTCATTCATCTAGAAAGTGTAAAGAATAACTTAAATGGCAATAGTGGTAGAAAATATGCTGTAGTGAATGTTTCAAACTTCACATTTTCTGTTGAGGTATGAAGTGATCTGAAAGGAGTGAGTGGCAGTTCATCAAAAGGATGTGTGTTTCCTTCTAGTACTGTTTTATTGGCCCTTTCCAGTTATTAATCTCAAAATTGCTAAAAATACATGGGGTAATGGATGGTTGCTGTTCAGAACTCTAATTTACTTTTCTGCACAGTCACTGTGGGAAAGTGCTTTAGCTACTTTGGCTCTTTTGTATTGCCTCGAGAAAGAATTTCCCCATGTGTTTTGCTCCAGAAGTCATCTGTTGTTTGTCAATGTATGCACATAAACAGTTCTTGCCATTATGCCTGAATATTGAGTCAGCAGTTCCCTCTGATGAAGCCATCACCAAGGCCCGTCACGTTCATCTGCACAGATCAGCATCACAGAGCACGTAATGCTATTAACTCCCAAACATTGTCTGCTAACCACAGAACTGTGGGACACGAGTGACCTTCTGCTTTTTCCTTCCTAATCGGCTCTGGGCTTGGGCTGCCAGCTTGGCTGTTCTGTGCCTCCATAACCCATCTGAAAAATGGGCACAGTTTCATCTTCCCACCTTGCTGGAGGCGTTTTGAAGGCAAATGTACTGACAAAGGAGACCTGCTTGGATTTTTCCATGTGTGGTGGAAGATTGGGGTGTTCATTCCATTTTTATTTTAAACATTTAAAATGCCTCCAGTGAAATTATGTCTCGTTCATTGGTCTTTGGTTACACTCATCTTGCAGTGGCAGAGGTAGCAGGGATTTCTCTCTTATTTTGTTTTGCCTTTCTGCAACATGTCCTTGACAGGATGAGAGAATATTTCTTTAAGAAATGGTGCTGGGAGATGGAACCCCTGGCTCTCTCCAGCCTTGTCACCTCCACCAGTGCCATGGGCAGCAGGGACCACCTTAAATCAGCAGTGTCCTGAGTAGGAAACAAAAGACAATTTTTTTGTTTTGTTTTTCTTTTTTTTATTCACAAAACATTTATTGCCCCGAGGCTGTTATCCTGCAAAACCTTGAGCATGTGTTTAACAGCAATCACGGAAATTGGTCTTGAAGCAATTGGGATAGTTATGTGCTTTGAACTGAGCAGGTGATTTGCAGCAAGTCCCATTATCAGTTCTGTACCAGCATCTGTCTGGCAGAGTGGTTTCACCTGCATCACTCCTCTGAAGGACTCAACACAGCTGTCAAAGGATAAATGCTCCACACTTTGAAAATATGTGCTGGAGTTTAGATTTAATTTTTTTTTATTATTTTTTTTTTTAGTAAGGTCTTATCTGTCATATGATATTTTTGTCCTGAAGAAAAGCAATCTATCTCTGGCAATCACTCAACTGTCCTTTAAGTCAAATAACATACAGATACTTCTGAGAGAATATCATCTCAGGGTTTTCCTAAAGCCTGGATCTGATTGTGTACTTCCAGGCATTCATTTTCCAGGCATGCAGTGATCTAGCAGCATGAGAAATCTGATTTCTGGGGAAACTGTCTTCTGAACCCCTCAGATCACAACACCCTCCACCAACCGTGTCTAAGCCCAGGAGGTAATTGGGGTATTGAGGATTTATTTCTTCCTTATCCTCTATGTGATGCCAACACAACTGCGAGCTAAAACCTGGTGCTGTTTTTCTTTGCAGGGAATTGGAGGCAAGACAAGGAACAGCTCATTTGTTTGGGCTGCCAGACAGTTGCATGAGGATAATTATTGTGTGCTGTTTATTTATGTTGGACTCAAACCAGTGGTGGTGGGGACCTGGAGATGCTCTGGAATTACTCACGGCAGTGAAAGTTGGAGCTGCTGGTGTTACAGCTCCCTGGGGCATCTGGTGCCCAGTCAACACCAGCAGGGCATTGACAAACCAGCAAATGAATTTAAAATAGCATTTAAAATTGGGGCACTTGCAGAAGATTATTTGCAAGAAGCTAATAAAATGATGGAGTGTGTAATGTGATGGAATGATTGTTTTGTGTGAAGGCAGAGCTGTAAATGACTATGCAGGGACATTTAACAGAGAGAAGGTAGAACTGGAAGTAATCAGATGAAATGAAGCAAAGATCATTTAAGCCAAGCACTGGGGTATTTTATAGGGGTGTTACTTGGCTTCAGAAAGGCAGAGTAAAGCACCCTGTGAGAGTGTATCCTATGAAACTCCTCGGTGATGACAGGATTTGTGGGCAAGGTTTTTATTGTTTGTATACAACAGGAAAAGCAATAAAATCAATGGAGAAGCTTGTACACATTATCAGTAACATGACAGTTCATTTTGGACTGCAAAGATGCAGAGTTATGCACTACCTAAACAGCAGGCTTTTTCTGTACCAGGAAATGTTTTAATTAAAAGTGAGGAGAATGTATTGTAACCTGAATTTTCTTTAGTATTCTATTGGACTTAGAAAACTACAAGTTCTTTCTCTCAGAGCTGATGGACATGAAATTCGCAGCTAAAGAACTGTAAATAACAAAATATGGTAATAGTTTTTATTTCCATGAGGCAGAAAAATATAATTAAATTTAAGTATTTGATTTCTTTTATGTTTTTGCACTTCCAGTTATCAATAGGGATGAATCTGAAACTCAAACCCCAATCAGCTTCTCAATGTTTGGCATTTTTTCAGCATCTTGAGCTGTTATCTAATCAGCATCACAGAAGATGAACCAGGAGAATGTTTTCAACCAGCTGAAGTGATAGCAATCATGAAGGACTAGAGCATGCCTTGAATACAGAGCTACTGAAAAAAAAAATGCAGGAATTGGTAGCAGTTAAGGACAGGTAAAATTAAGGGCCAGGATCTGTAGGGAATAGTGCCTAAATGTGCATATTCTAGTCCTTCCCTTGAGTTTTACAGCAAGTGCATCCATGTGGTTACATGAGTGCACATTCCTATAGTCTGCATCCTTCCTGCTGTAGCACAGGCATTTGTATTTTTTTTGGTCAGTATTGAATATGAAGCTGTAAAACTGCTAAGCAAAGGTCGAGGAGGATTTGTGAGGGAAAAAGAACCATCTGAACCAAGGGCTGGTGAGTGGGCAGAGCCAAAACTTGAGGAGCCACAGGAGACTCTGATTTTCCAAGAGTGTGATGAGGTTATCACAGTTCAAAGTCCATTGGTTTTATAGCATTTCATGGCTCTGGGCTATGGGACAAAGTATTCCATGGAGACAGTGTTTTCAGTGTATTTTGTTAAGGGAAAAAGACTGCTTTTAATAACCACATTGATGTCCTGTGGAGGTGAATGGGCATGGTGGCAGTGGTGTTTGTTTATTTTGTTGGGTTTTTTTAAAAAATGGGGAAAAAAACCTCTCTGACTCTTTCTTTTCAGTAGACTGGATGTGATCATTGGAGCAAACTTGAGGCAGTGCCTCAGAGATAAATCAGGATGTCTTCTATGACTCTTTCTTTCTGTGGTAGAATTTTACAGAGATTAGACTAATGAACTGATCTTCCTGCTGTTAGGTGAGGTGTTTTATTTAGACCTTTATCTACAAATTAGAGATCTGCTGCAAGGGCAATTAAAGTCAAAAGAAGGAGTTTTATATCACACCCAAACAGGTATGACCCACATTGCATTGCATCTCAGCCATCCAAGCAGCAAAAGGAGGTGAAGAATCTCTATTGAGGCAGCTGAACTGTTGGGTATCAAATAATCTGAAATTTAGTGCTGTGGCTTTTAAGTACAGAATATCTCTTCATGGATATACGTGCACATATGTATGCAGATGTGAAAAGATGTGTTTTTGAATAAAAGCTGAATTTAAATACTGCAGGTGTTCAGTCTGTGTCGGAAATGCCATTTATTATGAGTTTAATTATGGTACCTGATCATAGGGCACGTCTGAAGCCTTGAAGTAGAATAGAAAATAGGATATCTTCTTTTGTGGCATTTAAAATGTTTTGGTATCCAAGTTTGAAAGAAAAGATTTGCCTTTTTTTTCTTCCAATAGTTGTGTCAGCTTATGTAGTAGTACTGTTGAGGAATACACCTGGTCCGGGTAGCTGGGCTCACAAACTGCAGATTGAGATGGAAATTGAAATTCACTTTAAATTGTGGGTGGGACCCTGAGACAAGAGGCTGTCAACTGCCAACCTTAGGGATAAAAAAGGACATGAAGATGGGGGATGCCAGCCAGGTGAATTGACAGAGACACTGTAGGAGCCTTCCAGTCCCAGAAATTAAAGTCTCTAGACTTGGAACTGTGACTGTCAGGGTATTCTTCTTTTGGTGGAAGTAGTCACACATATTGCCTAAACAAGTTTTCAGTATTTTTTGATAAAACTGGTCGTTGTGTTCTTGTTCACTGTATTTCTGCTTCAAAACTCCACTGCATGTCTTTCCCCAAATAGGAAAATTCCTCCACTACTTCATGGCAGGCAAAAAGGATTGTATAATGTTTACAAAACCCTTAAGTTTTCTCAGGAAACCAGTGAGCTTGGCTGATCAGACTTCCCTGGTTTTGTGTCTGTCTTTGTTCTGTAACTTGGCAATTAATCTTGTAAGAGTTTACAGTGTGCCCAGTCCCAAATGCTGTCTTGTCCCCTCACCCTTTCCAAAGCCCTTTTTTCCCAACCTTTGGTCTGGAACATCAGGCTAAAGGTTTGAGAGCCATTTATTTCTTACCTATTCTATGGTTCTACTCCTGTATAACCTACTCAAAACTTGTACCAAGCCATGTGAAGACCTGATAGCTAGTGAAATGCAGTTTTTAGTACTACACTGTCTTAATCCAGCTAAACATCACAGACAGTCCATGGTTGTTTTCTTTCTCTGCAGCTGGATGCTGCTACTGGAGCAGTTCACAGCTTGGTTTAATGCTATCCTTGAGTTATGAAGCTCTCAGACTGGGCTACACCTTCTCTTTGGCAGTTTGCAGAAATCAGATAGCTCTGCAAGCAGCCATGAAAAAAGCAGATATAAAGCATGATAGGTTATGCCTCTCGATAAACTACTTCCTAAAATGCGAAAGTATAAATAAGACAATGAAGTATTTGTTTAAAAATGCTGAATGCGTGGGAGCAACCCTCCATCCCGAGTCTCCTGTGAGTTAAGGGTATTTTAAGCACTTCTCCACACACACCTTTGGCCTGTTGTATTTAATACAGATGTGCACATCTGTATGGAATAGTCATCTGAATCCATGTTGTGATTTTCCACTGCTCTGCCTCAGCATGGTGAGGCTGCAGGTGACTGATGTGGAAGCACTGCAGGGATCAGGCTGGGCTTGGGTTGAAATAGCCCAGAGTGAATGATCTACAGGATTAAAAATAACCAGCTAATCAGGATGCTCTGTAATTATCCAGTGTATGTATTTAATTTACCACCCTCAGTCATAGCCTTTCCCAAGACAGACATTTCTACTGAAAGTAACTATGATAATGTTTACATCGATTAAAGGTGGAGCTTTTGAAATAAACATGTGTGCCATGGCTGCAGAATTATCTAAGCTTCTAAAAATGTATATATGACAGAAACAGAATATAAGTGCAAGTATATAATCACCTCGTTAATTTACTTTCAGCTAATTTCACTTTCTGTAAGTTGCATCCACACTTAGACAAATGGCAATTTTCATTCATTTCTGTGCCAGTATTTAAAAGCAGAACATTACAGGGCAATCTCATTACTACAGCTTTATTGATTTATAAAATTGCACTTTATTACACTAATCCATATATTAGAATGAATAAAACCATGCATAGTTGCAGCTAAGGCATTCTTGCCAAGGAGGTACATAGTTTGCTTTCTCATCAGTAGTTCCCAATTTAAATTAGTGGATGTCATGCTGTTGGACTCTAGGAACACGGGATTAATGGCAAACTCATTAGTTCATGAAGTTTAATCTTCTTGGTGGGTGTCCCACCTCGTGGGAAATAAGAGGGATTTGGCTGCAGGTGTCTGGTGAGGTAACAGCAATCACTCAAAGAAAAGGATCTAGAGCTGCTGCTATTGTGAGCCCGAGAATATTTATTATTTATGCTTTATTTGGTGCCAGAACACTCTTTTCTTTGCTTAGGAGAAAGCAAATGGATGCTCTGAAGGACACATGAAGAGGCTGTAACTGCATTAGCAAGTGCCCATGGCAGTGGAACCACTGGTGGTACTTTCCCAGGTCAGGGGGGTGATGCTCTGTTTGAATATTTGGCATAGATCCTTAAAGGGTTTTTTTTAAGTGGCTTTCTTGGGTAATGTGGCAGGTTTTACTTCTCATCATCAGGTAATTATCAGTTTATTTTAAATTGATATTAGAGGGAGGGAGCCCCTGATGCTGAGTTGGCTTTGCATAGCCTTGGCGTGGTGTTTCACAGCACATACAGAGGAGCTTGCAAAGACCCGACATGGTGGCAAGTTATTTTTGTCCCTTTTAATCTGGCCCTGATCCTGATCTGTAGGGTTTCCTAAATCCCATTGATTTCTCCAGAATTAGGTTCCTGGAGTCCTTTGAGAGCCTGGGTTTTGCTGGTCTTGTGCTACTAACCGGAAACAAACCCACTTTCTGTACCTCAGAGCCCTCTAAGGATAAATGTGTGGAAGATTATCAGTGTTCTTACTCGGTGGCAGGGAAGGCCACTGAAATACCAAAAATAGATTTATGAAGGACAAAAATAACTTGCTGCCTGGAGGGTTTTACACAATCTGAGCTGTGCTGTGTGCCTTGGCTGAATCACTTGCGCAGGGAGGCTCGGGGCAGTCCGTGATTCTTCAAGGGTAAGGGCCAGGGAGATGCAGCTGGACACAGCAGCTCGGAGAGAGGGAGAACAGCTCCTGTGTGTGCTGGGGGACAACCTGCCAGCACCTGTGTGCACGGCTGGCACAGCCCTCTGGGCCAGAGGGGCTCCTCACCAGCTGATGCTCTGGGATCCTTCTAGGGCTGATTGCTGGAAAGGCAAGTGGGAGAAGGAGATCCTAAGCTCTTCTGTACAAATCCCTTCCATCTCCCCCATGGAAGAAAAGTTGCTTTAGACCACGGCCATGAAACGCATTTCTTTCTGAAATATGTCTGTAGAAAGACAGTTTTGTCTTGGTCAGCTCTTTTCTGGGTTTAATCAGTCGTTCCTGCTGACCACAGTGAGAGAATTTTGCTTTTAGTCCTGCAGTTGTGTGTGTGGCCAGGAAGAGTCAATCAGCATCTGTGCCTGCACATGCATCATTAACAGGGCTGTGAGTTAATTTCTAGCAGCAGACACATTCTTCTTTGGATTGAATTTCTACTCCACCACCAAGATACTTTGAATGCCTGTCACGTTCTTGGGGTTTGTAGGTGTTGAGTCGCTGGCTGGAGAAGGGATGGATGGAATTTAAAATCCCAAAATGGGCTTCCTGAGTTTCAAGTTTCAGGAGAAAATTGTATTTATAAGCTGAGCGTGTTTGCCTTGTAACAGATTGGGCCTGTCTGAAATGTCCATATTTTATGTAGTTACAACTATGAATGACCCCTTACCACAGTACGTGGGGTTACAGTGCATAATGGATTGCACAACAATGTCCAGATACAATTCTTTTTACTTCTGTTGGGGAAAAAAATAAGATATTATTAGTCTGAGTAACCCCAGAAGTCAATAAGATAAGGCACTTCTGTGTACAGTGTCTTCTTGCAGACAAGTTACACTTTATTTTTGTGAATGTGGATAAGGCTGTTTTTAGTACTGGGCTGCTGATAAGTTCTGCCTTAAGCTTGGCTGCTGATCAGGTTCCCTCTTCTGGAGTCAGACCAGGTTGTCTCTGTCTTTTCCCTTCTCCGTTTGCCATTAGCAGATCTGTGAAGTTTGTTCTGACTTCGAGTATTCTGGCACCATAGGTGACAGATGCAGGAGAGCCAAAGCAGGCTCCCTAAATTACCCTGTGATGTGAAGGTGGCCTCCAAACACAGTGGGAGGCAAGAGGGGCTGTTTTTCCTAATATGTTTCCTCTTTGGCAGCTGAAGGCTTTTTCCATGTAGGTGATGAGAGCAGTCTCTTCTTGCTGAATGAACAGAAATACCAGTTTTTTTACAATGGGAAGAGCAGCACCCTGCCTTCCTCCCACCCCAGCCTTTCCTAACCTCCCACAGCAGCACTTGGCCTTGCAGCCTCCTGAGTCAGGAGCATCCCTGCACACTTCACATTAAAACTTTATTTACTGCAGTTCCACCCACTGCTGGTAACCACCAGTGGCTTGAGTCTGTGTAAAATATGGTTCTAGCAGCTATTATCATTACTCTGAGTGTACAGCTCCCACATTATCTGTCATTTTAAGAGATGCTGGTCAGTGGACATGAGGAGCAAATGGCTTGTGGTTTGATGAGATGTATTTTGGTGGCTCACCAGATTGTCACTGCCAGCCAGTGGAACTGGAGAAGGAGTTTGCAGAAATTACTGCTTTGCAAACGGGAGTTGTAGGTATTCTGCACTGGAAATGGTAACTTCCAAATGACTTGCTAGGGGCTATTTTGGTGCACAGTAACAGTATTACTGCTCAAGAACAGTTTTTTTCTTTTAACATGGAACCAATTTAAGTGACTGTGGCCCCATTAAGTCTTATTTTTAGATTACAATAAGCAAGACTCTGATTAATTTAGCAGCAGGGCATCAGTGAATATTAACAGTTTAACTTGAAGCCCTGGTAGATTGATAAAGAGCTAAACAGTCCCTGAGTCATATATTAACAGTCTGGCCATAGCATAATTGAGGCTCGTGTTGTCAGCATGCTTGATAGGCAGTGCAACAGCAGAAGCTATTTGTCTTTTAAATGGGCACTTTAATTATTCAGGATAGTAGATGATAGTCATCAGTATATCTGAGCCACAGCCCAGTTATTCTAGGCATGTGTGCACAAGCTCTAATTAGTTCAGGTATAGAACTGAGCTCTCCTTGGGCAAGCTCACCTGTGTCTAGAAGCACTTTCTCAGGGGGGTCTGCAGCCCTGGATGAGATTCCTCTACTGTGGCCCCAGCATTAGAGATGCCAGAATAAACTGGGATGCAGATAGCTTGGGAGTGATAACCAAACCAACAGCTGGGCAAACATTTCATCTGAGCCACTCATGTTAGATGAAGTTTTACTTCCCTGGTCCACGAGAGAAGGTAAAACCTGCAAAGCTAACCAGTAGCCTTATTTTTTGTTTTCTTAAGTCTTCTGTGGTTACAGGAAATTTTAGGAATTCTCCTGTGAATGTAATGTACCTAACTAGTAGTGTATGCTGTGGGATATGCTAGCCAAATAAGACTGAAAGCTTATGAACCATTAAATGTGCAGAAGGAGTTGGTAGCCACTCAGTTCCCCTCCAGTTCCCTCTTGTTGCAGCATTAGCAATTCGGAGGTAGTCACACAATGGACATAGCTCAAATTAATTAGCTAAATTGGTAGCTAAAGGCAATAAGATTTCATGCCACTTAATATTTCAATGCAAACAAGACAGGCAACTAAACGTATTTAAATATGATTGGCTCATCTTCTCGAGTGGAGTATCTTATCTTCTGTTTGGGCTAAATACAGCTCTCATTGTGCTCAATTAATTCTGCCATTAGCAGTGGTCTGACCTGCTATTAGCTCTGATAAAACGTACAGTCATCCCCTTCACTGAAGACCATCCTGTGGTAAGGATGTTGAAATGCAATTTAAAGGGGGAAGGAGGATACACACGCTTTGCTTTTGTACATAATTAAGCCGCGCTAGTGGTGGGAGACTTAATTACAGCAGGAGTTTATCAGCAGAGAGCTGCAGTGGTGGCTGGCAGGCTGTGATGGGGCTGGCCTGTGAACACACACAAGCTGCACAGCCTCGGAGCAGTTGTTCCCGGCTGTGAAAGGGCTCTGGCTGGAAGGTGCTGATTATTCTCGGTGTCCTGTGCCTGGGAAAAAAAAGAGTTTGTGCCTCTTGGCTTTCTTTTCTTGCCCCTGTTCTTGCCGCCCGCCCTCTCCCCCCACCCTCCTTGCGAAGCAGCCCTTCTGGCTTTGTTGTAAGTGTGGTTTGTAATCATTGTACACATCCCAGATGGTTCATGAAAACTCTTTGAAATGCCATCTGCCAGGCGTGTGTCCAGCCGGCAGCCTGTCATTCTGCTACAAGAAAAACGGAGGCGGGTTCTCCCTTCCCCCTGCCTCCCTGAATTGCATTCACTAACACTTGCTCAGATGTGGAGCAGGATAACAGCCGGAGCATCTGCAAGCAATCTCTGCTCCAGACAGCAACATGGAAACTTGTTGGGTTTTTCTCCTTCGCCCAGATAAGATATCCCAGCCAGTGTAGTTTTTATTTTCCCTGAGTTTGCTGCTGAGGACCAGCTGAGGTGACAAATGTTATCTCTGTGATGCAATGTTTTCCTTTTCCACCGTGACTCTCCTAATGCTTTCTGCCTGTGTTGCAGGCAGTCGCGCTGATAGCCGGCACAGCTGCGGGTTTTTTTGACTTGAACATATTCAGGAAATTAAGAACACTGAGATGAAACAAATAGATCCATTAAAATGGCTCAGAGGAATTATGGCAGAGATATAATTGTCATGTCAAATAGGCTGCCAGCACTAGTAAACTGCTGACTGCAATTTCACCGCTATAAAAATTCAGAAGGAAGGGAAAAAATGATTAATAAATATGCTCTGTGAGAAGATAGAGATAAAGAAAAGACTAGGCTTTAAAAGATAAGGTGAAAGCAATCCTGAAGTTCCCTGATCTTTGTGTCTCATCAATGTGTTAGTTATTGGGAAAACACACGTCCTGATCTTTGTCATTTGGCTCACGTGCCCCATGGCTGGGGGACTGATTGATGAGCAGGACTGCAGAGTCCAATTCTCACTTCCATTGTGCTCCAGGCATGGGACAGCTACAGCACACCATTGGTTATAGTTATTGGTGTGGCTTTTCATCCCTTTTGCTTCCCATTCTCTGGCCACGTTAGGGGAACGTGGCAGTGGCCACCAGACATGCTCTGGGGAGGGTCACACAGCCTCCATGGCAATGTCAGTGCTCAGGAGGAGATGTGGCATCTGGGCTGGCATCACCCCAGCTGCTGGGTGTGTGTTCCATGCTCCTGGTGTGCCAGGGAGGGACCTGAGTGAGCTTCTCTGCCTGCCTTGGGATGGAAACAACAGCACTGGGGCAGAGAGGGGCACACGGTGCAGCTTCAGCATTTCTCTGGACTAATCTGTGAAAGAAAATTGTCCTCTGTTGCAATCTACCCAGTAAAAACTGATGTAGCCTTACTATAAGGATTCAGAAATACAAAGAATGCAAGACTGAGTCCTTTCCAAATAGGAAAGAGTAATTCTGCTAGCAGGGTGGAGATATACATCACTATTTCCATCTTCTTCCTTGCTTTTTCTCCCTCCTTCACCCATTCATAGAGCTCCAAGAGGAGGAATGATGGAAAAAAGCACAGGAATTTATAGACTCTCTGAAGGCTGACGGTAAATAATAAAAAAAGAGTTTCTATTTTGAAACAAAAAATGGAGGATGTTAGAGAAAATGGATGTCAATCAAGGAAATTAATCTAGTGACAGTCTTTCAAGGGTGTCACTCTGTCAAGACTGACCTCTTGAACAGTCTCTCAGATGAATAGGAGATAAGCAGACTTTCCGCTTTCCTGGCACTTGAGGAAAACATTTGCCAGATGCAGGCATGGTAAATTTATGCTCTTTCAACTTCTGAGAACTGGAATCTTCCCAATTAGTTTTCAGAAGCTCAGCTTCTTTATTCTTTCTTCTGTCCTTTTATAGAGGGTTTAAGAAATTGTATGCAGTGAGAAGACACTGCCCAGGGGCCAGAGGAGTCCCTCAGAAGTGAGAAATTATGCTTTGTTCAATGTTAGGTATGGTTTCCATGTCTCTGAAGTTATTCCCAAGCCAGCAGATTGGTTTCAGCCACAGCGTTTGTACACCTCCAACTCTGTCTAACTCCGGACATTTTTCCAAAATTTTGTTTCCTGTACCATCTGTAAATCTGTCATTTATGTTTAAACTCAGATGTAAAGAATCCAGCCACCTCCCAGCCTCTAGAGTCATGGAAAATAAAGGCTATTGAACAGAAATGGATCCTTATCAATGAGGCTGTGCTCAGTGACCTAAAATGCAGCTTCCCAAGTCATCTTAGGAAACAAGTCATGAAATGACTCATCTTGCACTGTGCTTCAGAGTGCTCTAAATTGGCCAGAAGGGACAAGAGTTTCAGAGCTGGCAGAGTGGCAGTGACCAGAGCCAGTTCTCCATAGGCACTACAGAAATTGTCAAGTGCTGGAGAGAGAGATTGAGTGTGACTTATTACTCAAAAGTGTTCCTGAACTGCAGTGAGCTTGCAGGTGAACTTCTGTGAGAAGAGTTGTCAGGTTGTCTCTTCAGTGAGCATGTGTGTGTGAACGGTGCATCAAAACTGTCCCATGGTACTTTTCAATGCTGAATAAAAAAATAACAGCATAAGTAGAGATGAAACGCTAAGAAGAAACAAGGGAGAAATTATGTTTATGATGTGAGAGAACATTTGGTGAGATAGTGATAAAGGAATAATGGAACCTGGAAAATAGTTGCCTTATCTGGTAATACAGATTGCAATTTCAGTGAAGTATGAGAGACAATGCTAACAGCAGGAAAGTAATTGCTGGCATATTCCCAGGTACCAAGCTTCTCCAGCTGTGTTTCTGGACACAGAGATGAGAGATTTCTTTGCCAGAGTCTTCCTGAGAATACAAGAAACACTCTTCAGTTGTTTTGTTCTAATTCAGTTCAACCTGAAATCTGTGTCTTGTTTTTACATGGGCTCCTAACTTGAAGCTTCTTTTGACCCTTGTAGCTCACAGAACTGTGTTTTACAGATACTGTTGTATCTTTGTGAAAATTTGTTACTGTCCCTTTTAACTCTTGATAAGAAAACAACTCTAAAAATGTTCTAACTTTTTCTTTCAGGCACAACCCGCCCTCCAAGAGAAGGAGAAGTGCCTGGTGTGGACTATAACTTTCTGACTGTGGAGGAATTTCTGGAGTTGGAGAGAAGTGGGACCCTTCTGGAAGTAGGAACTTATGAAGGTATGGAGCCAGGGGCAGTGAAAAAGCATTCCAGATACCCCTGGTGGGACACCCCATTTGCATCTCCCTCACTCAAGTTAGGACCTGGCTTTCCATCCCAGTGCTCTGCTTCTCCGTAACCTGAGAGAGAGAATTCCCATTTTGCAGTGCTTTTATCTTTTGCCTTCAAGTTGACTGCCTGAAAGATCAACGTCAGTAGGCCAGGAAAATCCAACATGTAATCCCATAACAGAATACTGGGGCAGTATGCATTTATTCATTGTACCCACTAGGGCTCATCTCCTTGTTCAGTTTTTCTTTCCTCCTGCTCTTTCTCCTTCCCTCCATCTTCCCTAAATACACTTTCTTCATCACCCAGTTGTGTGTCACTATGCAGCTAGGTGATACACTGCTATTTTATTTTTCATTATTCTTGAATAATTGCTTCTAACATGGGTCATTGTGTTGATCCTTTTTGCAGCACAACTTTGCAAACAACAGCACTGAGACAGTCAAGGGGCATAGAGTGAGAGCAGGAAAAATCTCCAGAGAAATGCATGGGAATTTGGCCATTTTTAGGTACACAATAGGATTTGTGTAACTAAATCTGCAGTCTAAAGCTCCTTTAAATTGAAAATTCCTTTTGGAGTGGGTTGGGGTTTTTTTCCTCAGAAGAACATTCAAATGTACCTCTTGACAAGACAATGAAAAGAAATACTTTACAGGTTTGAAAGTCCTTCCAGTGTACTTCAGCTCAGTCATTTCATATTTCCATTTGAAAGAAGTTTAATGGTTCTTTCTGTAAATATAAGAGATTGAAGAAGCCTTATTCTTTCAGCCTTATTCTAATTATTATTTATAATAAAAAATATGGAATAAATTTAAAAATACAAACTACACACAGCTAGCCAAAAGTCTTTGAAAAGCAGTCATCAAATATGAACAGAAAAAATTGTCACATGTGGTTTTGGTGTTCAGGGTGTGAAATACTGTTTGTCTCCTTCTTTCAAAACTCTGTTTTAAGGGCACCTTTAAACCCTGTGTTCGTTCCCAACTGCAGACAATTGCTGTGTCAAACCTGGTTTGCATGAAGATGCTAAATGTGTAATTTGGTTTCACTCTTCCACTTCTCTGAGCTGATTAGCTCCATCAGCACCAATGCTAACATTCCAGCAGCAGCTCTTCTCCAAAATGAGCTTTTTCCTCTCTGTGTTTCTAATTATAACACCCGAATTAGTTTTCTTTTGGTGCTTGAAATAGATCAGCTGCAAGGCCTCTCCATTGCTTCCTGATCTATTTGTTCTAGTGACCTTTCCACTTGGAAAGACAAAATGGGCAACTGTCTGTAAGCTGGCTCCTGGGACCTGCTGGGAATTAGTTCTCAGGAAATGCTGTATCCATCTGGGACAGCTACAACACAGTCATTTCATTGCTTATGTGATTATATGCAGCAGCAGCTAAACTGTTCAGGTTTCATGGCTTGCTCTTTTCAGTTGCTGAAGATGAGGTTGATTTCTCAGAAGTCTAATGTGTATTTCATTTCTGTGGGTGATAGAAGTGCCTGAACTTTAAAGGAATAATTTGTCAGAAGTACTGAGAAGCTTCTTTCCCCATTGACATCAGTGATGCTGGTGCATTGTGGTTCTGGAGTGCTGGCCCATGGAAGGAAAAATCAATAAGAATAAAGCAAATAATGATGATGCATGTGTGCACATATGCATCAA
Source organism: Sturnus vulgaris (assembly GCF_052056855.1). Lineage (NCBI taxonomy): Eukaryota > Metazoa > Chordata > Aves > Passeriformes > Sturnidae > Sturnus > Sturnus vulgaris. The sequence continues at coordinate 6,189,013 of NC_142253.1, forward strand.
GACACATTACTATTTGATTGTAATGTGAAATAAATAGAGTTCATTTTTCACTTATGGCTTAAAGAAATTATTTTGCTGCCTTCTGAGATTTCTTTAATGGCTTTGTTGTACTTTTTTTTTTGGAAATCTTATTTTAACGCCCGTATCGATCAAGACAGTGTTGATCTTGATTAGATCTTGGAAGATGGGGTGATTCAGACTCGATGCTGCAATCACAAGCAATTCTGTCTGTAAAAAAAATCTGCCAAAAACCCAAACCACAAAGCAAGTTAGACTTTTAATGGCCAAGTCTCTGTTATTGTCCAGCTTTACAGCCTTAGATATTTTAATTATCACTTGGTTTTTGTTGCATTTTGCTGCCACATTTCTTTTAATAAGTGTTCCACAATGATAAATTTAAATGGAATTTTGATCAGTGATGGCTTATTTTAAACCAGAGAAATAAAACCTAAAAAAAAGGAAATAATCTTCTAGTTCTACCTGCTGTGCTGAATAGGAATCAGGATAAATGAAGAGATAAGGTTGCTTGTGATTTAATGCTCTCAAGTGATTTAGAGATGAAGGAAGAGGAATGCTATGAAATGGATGAGGAATGGGGAAGTTTTCATGTGCCAGCCAGCCACGAGCTCATGTGGCTCAAGCAGGCTGGTGGTTTGGGGTCACCGTGGTCCCAAGGACCCTTCTGGCCTTAATTTGTAAGCATCAGCATGTGGTGGTGGAGAAGATGGATGTAAAGTCACCTGAGTACTGTCACTGAGAAAAATCTTGCAGAAGAAGAGGTAACAGAAGCATTTAATAGCAATTACTGAAGTTCTGGGGAGAAAGATTAGAAAACAGGGAGCCATCAGAAGAGGGGTAATACACAGGACTTTGATGCTGATACAGATACTATTGATTTGGAAAGAATAAAGAACAAGCACAAGAGAACAGTTGGAAGCTATAAAAAAGTAGGAGAGTATATCAGGTTTTCAAAGAACAACCTGGGTTTTGAAAGTGCTCTAATTGCAAAAAGAGAAAGTGCAAGCTGAACAGGAGAAAAGAGGCATTGCTGACCTACAGGGCTTCGTAATGCCATTTATTATTTCTCCTGGTGCACTGCAGATAGGTTCCTCTGGGCAGCTTTTAATTCACATCCCAGTGAAGGCAGAGTGGGCAAGGCAGCTGCTGTTCTGGTCACCTCTCATCTCCCTGGTGTGTTCTGCACCCAAAGGGCTTCAAAAAATGCAGTAAGGTGGGAGGGGGCATCGACAAACTTTAATTCCTGGGGTCTTCAGTGTGGGTTTTAACATTTTGGTTTTTAACCATAAAGCCCAGAAACATCTTCTTTGCTCCCCTGATGAAAGATACATGTTGATCACATGAATCCAGTAACTGGAGCTGGAAGACCTGCCCAAAGCTGTGATGCTGCTCCAGTATTGGTGTTTTTGCCCCATGTGTGTGCTGCACACAGCACATTCAAGCCAGTTAGAAATTCCCATTGACAATACTCATTAGGAAGGAAAATTCTTTTTTAGGCTGCACATCGTCTAGGCCTTGTGGTGGATAGGAAATCACTGTAATTGTAGTCTCAGGCATTTATTGACTGCTCCTTCAGGGCAGAAAATACTGATGGATGCATGGAAGTAATTGTGTAGGTTACTAATTATTTAGCAATTACTTCTGCATTTGAATTGCAGGCTCTCACAGGCACCCCAAGGGAGGCCTGCTTTGAGCACAGCCACCACTTCCAGATTTTATTCCTGTTTTTTCCCCAGCTGCTGAGTGGCCCTGAGCAGATCAGGTAACTGCTCTATACTTCAGGTTACTGGCCTGGAGAATATTAAAACAACAGTTACTTCTCTCTTCATTAATATTTCAGCAGATGCCCTGTGCCTGCAGCTATCTGCTGTTTCAAATAGGAGAGGGAGAGTGGAAGCCAGGGTGTTCTGGAGGGTTGTGCTGAATTCAGGCAGCCCTGCAGATGGGAGCTGTGCAGAGGGGCACAGGGACAGGGCAATGGTGGCTGAATTTTGAATGGGGATGGCTGTATCACCAGGGTTTGGTGGGGCTGTGAATGAATGCCTGCCCAGCACTTAGTGATCCTCAAAAGAAAAAGTGCTGCACTTTATAACAAGTGAAGGGTTATTACATTATGGAGTATTATTGTCAAGGCATCATCTTTCATTCTCAGGACAAGTGTTATGTGATTGCCAAGAGAAGTAATAAGTAATCTGCATTAGTCTCATGACTAAGATGTAATGGGGTGACTTGCTAACACTTTCAAAGTATATAAAACTAGCTACTGTGGACAGGGTCTCCGATTGTGGTACTTAATGATTGTAATAAATTACATTAATAGTGCAGTTTGGATTTCAGCCGAAGTAGAGAGGTGTATTCAGCAACATGCTTCAAATCAAGATGCCTTTAGACTAATTTATTTGATGTGCTGGCTCTCCTTAGTTTCTCTGCAACAGCCACACTACCCCAGCTGCTTTAGCAAAATGGGTGGATTGTTTTGTTTTTTTTTTTGCTGATGCCTTCGCAGCCTGTTGGTGTCACCAGCTTGGTTCTACCTGGAAATGAGAGCTGAGCCTGTGGCAGGCAGAACACAAGGGGAAAATTGGGCAAGGAAGGGTGGCAGATGCTGGGGATGCCCGTGCAGGTGAACAACATGTTCTGCTTAATAAGATCAGACACACTGATTTTTGTCTCCAGACTAGAGATTGACTCAGTAAATCATAATGGCTTCTTTAGCACCATTACAGTGTGCCACACTGAATATCCACATACTAATACCTGTGCACAGCAGAGTGATTGCTCTTCTATTTTTGGCTCTTAATACTTGGCTTGCTTTTCTTCTTGTTATTTTTCTGAACCACTAGTAGAGAAAAAAAGGCAACACCTTGTTGTGTATATGCACAATTATCAGTGCTAACTAAGCATGAGTGCTGCTGCACTGAAGTGTCATCTGATCACAAAGCTCCATTGTGCAAACAGCTGAAGTGGTACCTGAGAAACTCTTGCTCTCTAAAAGCAAATATTCAAATATCTGATAGGGGTTTAGAGTGGCTTTGAATTTCCTGTGGCTTCTCCCTCTCTCTGCACTTTCAATAACAAGTTTCTCAATGTGAGCTCTGTTGTAAAATGGTTCATTAGCAGTCATGCGTTTTGAAACACAAACCGCGGGGAAAAGGTTCCCAAACACCTCTGGCAAAAAAAGAGAGATATGGTGAATTGGTTTCTTTCTTTTTAAGTTAGAGTTCAGGTTATTTTAGGCATCATTTACTTTATAACCATAGTTTGATGTGTTGAAGGCTGTTCCTAGCAGTCCAGGCACATTTTGGTATGGTGTTTTTGGTACAGGTTGTTCTTGGGGCTCTCCAGAAGTGGTGTTACTGCAGAGGCAGCCTGGCCTCCTCAGACTGCAGCATTTCCCTGCCTGCAGAGCTCACTGCCACTGCCTTCCAGAGAGGGAAGGTGCTAATGGGACACATCCTTATGGTGGGACTCTATATATAAATATCGAACTGTTTGCAAGAAGAAGACTTTCATATTGCAGTGGCTTGACAGGGTGTTTTCTTTTTTCCTGCAGCCCTGTGCTAGGTAGGGTGTTTCCAACTGCTTCTCCTGTTTTCTGTGTATACCATACACAAGTACATGTTTATTTACGTTCCCCATGATTTTTTAAAAATCTATTTGTTTGTGGATGTAGCAGTTGATATAACACAGATGGTCTCATGGAACATCCTGAGCCTCTCCAGCCCCCTCCTGCTATATGCAGGTTGTACTGTTTATTTATTACTTTTAGTATCATTGCTTTGTTTTAGGATGTTTCCATGCCTTAAATGTGCTTGGATACACTTGTACATGAATACTATCAATAGCACGTGGCAACACCTAGTGATAACACAGCAAAAATCAGAATAAGTAAGAGTGATTTGTTCTGTGGGTGACTTTCTCCCATGCTGCCACTGCCTTTAGGACACTAATTGGAGTATATGTTAAATTTCAGACCTAATTGAAATGTGCAGTTTGTAACAGTTTGGCTTATTTAACAAGAAACCCAAACTGATCTTTCAGTTAACCTCCTCGTTAATAACTACAGAAATTGACAGCAAATCTCCTATTTAGAGCAAATGGATATATTGCAGGTTAATTTCTCTGAGCTCTCCTCCACTGCCTGTTTTCCTTCCCATCCAGATGCTGCATCCGCAGCCTCCTCCCGGTTGCCTGGATACTCTGAATTTCCTCAAGGCAATTGCTAATCAATGTGCAGTTGCAGCTAGGTGAATCCCACAGACAGCAGCCAGATCTGTCATCTAAATGTGGAAATCTGTAGCAGAATGTGATCTGGGAGGAGAACAGACAAAACACCATGGCAGGAGCTCTGCTCCCAGGAACCAATTCATCCTGTGCTAATCAGACACAAGCACTCTTGCTGGATTACATGAACAGAAGCTCTTCTGCTAAAATTAAGGGTCAATTGTTTTGGTTCTTGTACAGTGCAGACAAGAGGAGCTGAGTCTCAGAAAATAAAACAATTACATTAATAATTGCATTTCAAGTCTTTGTGTCAAGGCCTTGCTTAATTTTGCTGTTTATCTCCAAGTGTCTTTCCCAAAATACCCATTTGCACCAAGACAGAAAGCTATGAAGTGCTTTTTATAACATGAGCTATTAATGGAGTCCTTGTTAGCACAGAGTGGTCTCTTTGAAGATGAGATGCACTTCTCATGGACACAGGGCCCTCTGTGCTGCACAGAGGCTTTTGAGTTTCTTGGGATTTTTATAATTGCAAAATTAGACTTCACACCTAGGCATCAGTAAATTCAGAACTGCATGAACTCTTCTTGGCCCTCTACTGAGACACAAATGCACTCCCAGTCCCAGGTGTAGACACCTTTCCACCAGAAAGGAGAATAGCTGCTGCAGAGCAAACACCTGCAGGTTAAAGTAACTCAAATATGTGGTTTGGGAGCACATTCATCAATTGCTGCAATTGCACCATTAGAATTAATGCTCAAACTCATGTTTGACCTTGCAGTCAGCTACTCTGCCTTCTTGCACCTCTCCCTGTCCCACCCCTGCAGCCTCCACGGTCTCCTCTTCCCTCTCTGCTTTAGTGTCCATTCCACATTTGAACCTGTTAGATTGTGCCTCTCTTCTACCCATTCCAGAAACAGCATCTTGGCTGGATGGAGTCCTTTCAACCCAAATGGAATTGAATTCAATACTGTGAATTCAAGGCGTTTATGGAATAGATTCATAGGTATTTTACTTAAGGGTGTCTAGTTGGTGTATTTTTGTGAATTGTATTTTAAATTCCAGGTCAATAAACCAGTTAAGGTGAATTTACTGCTCGCCAGGAGAATACTTAATAAGAATGCTTTGTTATTTGAAATATGAGACACATTTTGCCACTGCCACATGGTTTCTAAAACTTAAAAAGAAAGTTCTCATGGCTGACAGTGTTGCTTTAATTCAGGACACGGTGGAAGCTGCTGTAGATTGCTTTCATTGATTGTGATCACTGCTTGAATTGGCAGAGCAGGAAGTGTTATGATGATGAGAACTTGTCTTATTGTTGTGATAAGCTGTTACCAAAGTCTAATTACTGGGTGTGATGCTAAAATGTGTAAGCTGCCGACACTTAAAGATAAGGAGATGAAAAGAAACCAACTCATTCCAAATAGCTCTTCTGTTTGGGTTTTTTCATTATTATTGTTATTTTTGTGCACTCTCCTGAGTGGTGCTTCAGAGTGCCTGGATTAAGTCATGGGTTTGGCTGCAGATGCTGCCATCAAACTTCAGCTGTGGTTAAGTAAGTTTTAAGCACCAAGGGACTGAATAAAATAATGGTTAGTGAAAAGTGATGACAAGGGATTCAGTTAATGGAATGTGCATCTGTGGAGTGAATGGGTTGTTATTAGCTATTAATTCAGGTGCTAGGCAGGACCCAGATGGGACTGAGAAGAGGGTAAGGGGTAGAGGCCCAGTTCCCATAGGAATTGGATGTGGGAAAGTGCCATTCCTGCCACGCTGGCTGCTTCAGAAGTGGCATTTCCACAGAAAAGTAGAGAGTTTCCTGCAGTCTTGTCCCAGAAATCTCCATTGTCTGGGGGACAGAGACATCCTGTTGGGGTCAGAATCCTCAGAAGTTTTACAGAGCTTCACCTGAGCTCAGCACCCCGGGGAGTCCTGCCCTAACTGCTGTGCTGACTCCAGAAAACGTTTTGGGATCCTCTGGGATGACAGATGCTTGTGTATGCACATGTAACATGCTGTTAATAATTAGAGCTGATTGGATATTCAGTACAAATTACACTGGCTATGAAGTTAGCCCCTTCCTTAGGCTTACAAGTGGCTCACAAAATACTGTTAAAGTCTATTTTTAAATTTATGTTTTTTCATAAACATTGATAGATTTAATTTGAACGAATAATGTCAAGTCTGAGTGTTGTAAAACTCTTGCTGGGCTGTTCACTGTCAGTTGTTAATGGAGAATGTTTAGATTTCTGAGTCACAGTATAAATATTTTCTATTTCCAATTTGGAGGATGAAACATGAGGTTTGATGACTATTTTTACCAGTCCCCCCTAATAGTGTGTCTGCTCCCACGCCCAGGCCCACATGCCATGTCTTCAAAAATAACTGCTTGGAGAAGAGAAATAGGGCTGACTGCATGCAGCAAACATGAGGAAAAGACAGCATTTCCATTTTTCTCTCATTTTCCATGTCACCTGGAAGCTGGGTTGGAGCATTCTTTTAAAGATTTTCATCATGAGCTGGTTTGTTTCCCCAGCCTGTTTGTCCTTGTGTCAATCTGAAGGAAGAGCTCTGATTTTTTCGAATATTGGCTCAGGCTTAATCTGCCTCCTGTGGTGAAAAAAGAAAAGTTCAGCCCCAGTGGCTGCATTTCCCATAAACCCCACACATGCACAGCCATGCTCAGTTTCAAATTCATATTTGCTTTTTTTATATCCTTATTTATATTTACAGGGATCCTCTAAGACAGCACACTGTCTTGGTAGAGAGTAATTATTCACTAATGTTAGTGCCAACAACCATGGCTGGTTTGAAAAATAACTAATGATTTTGATGTAAGGAAATCTGAAATACTTTAGAGAACTATTCCTGATTTTCTGTTGAGGAACAGCTCTCCGTGGACTGGTAGGAACTCCAGCTTTGCTGTTGCTAGAGGAACTGAAGAGGAACAAAATTTGAAGATATAATCATATATTTCTCTGTAATTGGAGGAGGGATGGTACCATCTGTGCTTTGTTCTTGTCCAGGGGAAATAAAACCCACACTATCAACATCTATATAAGCCCTTCATCCTCTTTGTTGCATCCATCCTAAAGAATTCAACCAGTTAAAACAGACCCGAAATAACTTTCGCATAAAATGGTGATGTGCAGTGCTAGAAATAAAAGTTGTTTTTCATGTGTATGGCACACACATGGCTCTCTCTCTGCTTAGCAGTTCATATCCTTATAGAACACTTTTTTTTCCTTCCTGGAAAACCAAACAAAGCAACATCCTAAAAAAAATTTTAAAAACCCACAAAATCCCAGGGTAGTGTTCTTCATGAGAAATGTTAGAGGATAGATAGGAGCTGGGTTAATTATACTTTTTTTTTTTTTTTGGCCACCTACGTTTGTATTTTCCTATTGCACTCTCTCTCCCCCATTCCTCCTCTTTTTATACAGAACAGTTCTGCAGTATGTAGAGCATAAGAATTATTTCTCCAGCAGAAACTGCAACCTGCTTGCAGAGCCTCCGTACCCATTAGAGGCTCTTTCCAGAAGAAGTAATTTCCTTCTCCCCATAAATTATGCATCAATGTACATTTAAGATTCTGAGATGATGAGCAGGAGATGAAAGCTCTGCTGCTCCCGTGGAGCTGGATCCACGTTGCTGTGTACAGGCTGGAGCACACCTTGTTTAGACAAACCTGCACGTGTTGCTGTCCTGCTGCTGGAAAAGCAGGGAGGTGGGAGCTGCTCTGCCCTCCTGGGCCTCAGAGCTGTGAGAAATACCTTTTCACCTCGCAGGAGGCAGTGAGGGGGAATTATTTAAGTGTTTCCTAAGTGGTGCTCCCAGCTGGACTCTGCCAGTGCAGGGGGATTCCAGCTCCTGAGGGGTCCTGGGGATCCTCCTTCCAGGAGGATCTGCTCCATGATCCTGCCAGGCTCAGGGGTGACACTCTTTCTGGGTCCTCCACTGATAAGAAAGGGGTTGTGTTTTTCCTTTTACAGTCAGTGGGAATTTCACCAGGTTGCCACAACTCCTCAAATATGGTAAACAGTGATGTAGCAACTCCATCCAAGTTCCCTCAGGACCTGCAGGTGCACCTCATCACTTCACCTGTGTACCTTCGGGTTCCTTAGAGGTCTCAAACCTGATCTTCTCCTATAGTGGCTGAGAAAATATATATTGAAAAATTGGAAAATAATGCTTTCAGGTTATATATAGCATGTGGAGATCAATGAAGTATGTAACTAAATGTAGGTTTTAGAGAAGAATTTTACACTGTTGCCACAATTGAACTATATGGGAGGGCATCCTCTGTGTTTTGTGACGTCAAAGAAGATAGGGAAAATTTTTAACTCTATCCTTGGAATCTGAAGATGGCAAATAAATATTAACAGTAATTCCTGAAAGAAAAATCTTGGGCAGTTTTATATAAAACTGTTGTATACAGCAGGTCATTGTGTAAAAATGAGAAGATTCACCTTGCAATAGAATTGAATAGAATTCTTGTAATGCCCAGTGCTGTGGGGACAGATTCCAGACCTGGAGTTGCTGTGGAGAATTTTAGGGCAAATCAAGAACTGCTGTGGTGTGAAGGTAAAGTGAAACAAGGCCAGTGAAATACCTCTGTGCTGTTCTGGCATGAATGAACGTGCACTTATTCTGTGCCTCTTCCATGGTCACTTAAAATGACAGGGAGGGAGCCCAAGCACTTTGCACTGTTTCCATCACAGCTGGTGATGGATTCTGAACACGTATTGGCATAACTGGGGGTGCACCTCTGTCCCTTCAAGTTTAGCTTTAAGGTCTGGTTCTTCACTTCTACCCAAGTTGACCCAGCTGCTGAATTTCCTCTTCAAAGAAAGCAGTGCCATGTGGTATCTTTCCTTTCCTCTTCTTTGACCAAGTTTTCTTTTAGAGAGAGAATAGTGTTTGCTTTCCAAATGCAACATCCCCCCTAAAAGAACCTGTGTACTAAAGCAGGCCATCCAGCCTTTCATCACTTCTCTTGGTGATAGCAGTCATGAATTTTTTATTTTCTGCAGGGCTCACTCCAGATCTGCCACAGCATTGTGTGGGTGCACACATGTAAAAAGGCTACTAATTGAAATTCAGATGTAACGAGATGAAGTTTTGCTATTCACCATGACTGCCTTTTGTTTTAGCCCATGTACGCTCAGTGCACCTAAACAATACAACCATTGCTTCTCCTTTTAGATTCGACAAGAATAACTAAAAAGGCAAGAAATATTTCTGAGTCTGCTGTAGAGATGAAGTATGCACCCCCAAAAATGGGAATGGCACGTGTTAGCTTCTTTATTTACTTATCTGTGGGGAGGGACGGAAATTTTACTGGAACCGTAAAGAAAATGAAATAGAAAAGTTACTGCTATAAACTGCTCTCTTTTGAAGATGCAAATGTGTCTCTATTGCCTAGGTAACTATTATGGAACACCGAAGCCTCCAAGCCAGCCCCTCAGTGGGAAAGTGACTTCCACCAATGCTTTGCAAAACCTGCAGTCTGGCTCCAAGCAGTCGACTCCAAAGCGAACCAAGTCTTACAATGATATGCAAAATGCTGGCATAGTGCATACAGAGAATGAGGAAGAGGATGATGTACCTGAAATGAGCAGTAGCTTCACAGGTAAAGCAAAAATACTGCTGTCCTTCAGTTAGAATACATTGGGGAAGGCTTTTGGGGGGGATTTTGAAGAGGGGGTGTTGTATTTAATGTGTTTTCTGCAAAGCTGTCAATGTCAAACAGAACTGGCCACCACCTGAATGGCATATGTCCAAGTGTGAACAGCCACATGCACAGCTGTGTCTCCAAAAAGGCCTTGTGGGATTGAAATGGGTGAGACAAAAATGTGGTAAAGTTCAAATCCATTAATTGCAGAAAGTTCAGGGGAGAAATGAGGTATAGTTGACAGCTACAAACAGTAGGAAATTACTCAACCAGGTTTACATTTGAAATTAATTATTGCTCCTTCCTAAATATATTGCTGTCCTTTATCCTTCCTTGCATCTAGAGCTGCCCATCACATACAGTTTCTGTCCTAGGTCCTCTTCTCCAAGGTACCTCCCAGCACATGGAGTGCTGCTGGCTGCAGGAATGAGATCTGAAGCATGGGTGCAAGTTCTGTATTTCATGGAGGTCTTGTGTCCTGCTGGACACAGATTCCCACCATGGCTACCATCAAGCCTTGGCTGAAAGATCACTGGAAACCTTTGCAGTCTAAAGTCAAGTGCTGTGCAGGCACATTCAGAGTAAAACACTATTGGAGATCCACTGAGATTCCACAGCAATCAGCTGGAAGTTTGTGAAGCTCTGAGGGGCAAGAGCTCTTCCCCATGTCCCCAGGCCTAGTATTTGTTAGTGCTTAGAGCACTGTTAGCTCAGTTTCAAGCTGAATTAATCTTCTGGGCTCCTTTTGAGGCAGGTACTGAGCAAGTATTATCCCCAACTTCAAGCTTTTCCCAGCTGCTTGCTGTGGGAGTTCACCATAACTGGCACCGGGTCCTTTGTCCTCTGATCACTTCCTATCACCATGAAAATTCTCCTTCCCAGCCTCTGATGAGTCAGAGGATCCTGCCAGTTCCTACCTGCCAATGTCCTGGCTCTAATATCTCTTTAGAGCTTTAAAAGGATTTAGGCTGAGATTTAGTTTTGGTCCTCTCTGGGCCAAGCTGTCAAATGGCTTTTGAGGGTTGTATTCTGTTTGGCTGCCACCTGCTACACACTTCCAACTCAAATTGCTTCTAGCCAGCCTAATTTCTCCCAGGTTGGAATTTCTGTCTCTGCTTACCAGCTCATTGACAAAATTTTGCACCAAGGGGGGGTTCTCATATGTCATGACATGACAGCAGCCTCAGCCTTTGTCACGGGATCTGATTTTGGGAAGAAGCTGGTGAGAGATCTGTTATTTGATTTTCTTGCTGCCCGTCTCAGTTTGGTGCTCCTGAAGTAGCTTGAGCATCATTTCTTTTGCTTGTTTTCCTTTGCAAGATGAAATACTGGAAGATGCAGCTCATTTGTCACAACGTTATCACACCCTGGCCCCTTGCCTTCATTAAATGAGCACAGAATCAAGAGTTATTTCTCATATACCAAAGTGATTCCTTATGCTTATTTCACATGAAAGTGTGCTAGCCATCTTAAAATGCTCCTGCTTCCCTAGGAGACCTCTTGGTAACTTGTGTTTTCCAGATTTTGGCATGTTTGTACTCTCAGTTTTTAGCTGGCGATGATTCTTTCACGCTTCTTTATCTTGTCATCCTCTACCTAAAAATATCAAACTCCAGGAGGGCTGAAAAGCAAGTGCTGAGGGTACTGATATAGTCTAGATGTTTTTCTTCCTCTTCCTCTCAGTTTATGATGTCCTTCTCTTTTGGTAATGGCAGCACACAGACTAGGATAATGAAGGAGTTATTTCCTGGGCTGTGGGCTGTGAATTGAGGTCCTGTCTGTGAAGCCCTTCCAGCCCTACTCTTTGGGGACTTGGCAGAGGGTGACACTGAACTCTCTGTCTTTTGCTCAGGGTGTTGTTGTCTGTGCTTGTACTGAGGTTCTCAGGGGATGTGCAAGTACTGCCATGCATCTTCAACACTTTCAAGAAACCAGCAGAGAAAGTCTCTGGTAGACACAGGGTTAATTTTCGAATTTGTCTGTTGTTGCCAAAACCTCTCTGTGAAGGAGAGAGGGCTTAGACCTGTTTATTGGGGAGCATTTACTATGATTAGTGATGGGAAGGGATGAGCAGCAATGTTTCATGGATACAGCTCAAAACTGCATGGATACAAGCATCAGAAATATTTCCTTAGAGGGAGAAGGGCCAGATACAGCATAAAATACTCCTGACTGTCTTTGACTGGAAGGATACTGTGATGAGTATAAACCTCCTCAGACAGCAAGAACGGGCAATAGTGAGCAGCAATATGTGGACACATGGTACAGTGCTGACATTCATTTTAATTTTTAATTTAAAATAAAGCACCGCACTGAAGACATTCACCATTAGCTTGTTGACTTTGAGCTTCTGGCAACATTTTTCACTTGTAAAATCTCCTCTTTTGATCGTTCTTCAAACAAGAAATTTTATCCTCCTAATCCTGTCCCACAATTGGCACTGCAGGAGTGAACCTGTAAGGCTGCTCGAAAGCACACTGAACTCCTCTACACCAGTGAGGCGTGGCTCAGACAGCTTGGAGGAATTTGGTGCCTCAGCAGGGTCTGTTGGAGCTGATCAGAGCTCCTGGTTTGTTTGGAGAGGGTCTGGCTGGCAGAGCGTGTGTGGGCAAGGTGAGCTCGCCCTGCTGCCACAGGGACTGCTGGGGCTCTGCCCTCGCTACATCCATCACTGTGTCCCGTCAATTAAAAGGCTGGGAGAGGAAAACCGCCAGGATAAACCTGGAGGAGCAAAGCAGGCGAGGGAAGGACCGATTGTCACTTTTACCTGTGTGTGTGTGTGTTTGTCCTGCAGCAGAGTCTGGTGAGCAAGAGGAGCACAGCACGCAGATCGCGAGAGAGGCAGCCCCAGCGTCCACCCTTGAGAGGCACACCCACGTCCCCACCACGGAACCATCTCAGAGCCTCCCTCAATACCTACCTCCTTCTGCCGAGGATAACCTAGGGCCTCTGCCAGAAAACTGGGAGATGGCCTACACAGAGAACGGAGAAGTCTATTTTATAGAGTAAAGCACTTTTTTGTTGTTGTTCTGATTCCATCTCTCTCTGGGCATAAGTAAACCTCCGTGGGTGTGTTTTGTGTGTGTATTAAATATTTAGTGTGTACAGTTAGGTTGCAGAGCTGTTAGTTCTTTACTGCTTCTGGAGGGGGTTTGCATTTCCTGATTGGATGAACTTCCAAATTACTCCTGAGTTCCAAGGCAGTGGGAATTGCTTGTTTTATGAGGGTAGTTACAACAGCAACAGACACTTATAAAATGCAGGCCAGTTGTTTTCACGGGTGGATTGAAAGCTCCTAATTGGAAGGGCTGAGACTTCATTTCTGGCGCCTGTGTCTGTGCATAATGCAGCAGAGGGGATTCCTCCAGCCCTGTGCACAGGCAGCAGAGCCAGGGATGGATTTTGTTGTCCCCTCATCACAGCAAAGGGGCCAAACGTGTTAATGTTCTCCAGTGGTTTGCAAAAGGTGCAGCTCAGTGCAAGGTAGGCACAGCAAGTTTGGAACACCAGTACCTCAAGCTCTGCAGTATTTGCCTAAGAGCTGATTGCTGTCAGCAGTTTTATGATGATATTGATTTTTTTTCAAGCCATAAATAATAGTCTCAAATTATACTTGTCTAAATTTATTGAGGTAAGAGTAACTTATAAAATAGGACCTGTTAGTGTAAGAGATGTCTTGCATAGAGTTCAGCTAGACATTAACACTCAATTAGCCTTTGAAACTCAAACCCTTAGCTGCCAAGTAGAAGAGGGGTTGAGGAATTGATTTTGGATTTGATGGTCTGTTTAATGCAGTTGTGGAAACCCCACCAGAAGCCAATGCCCAGTTACTGCAGAAGAACTTCCTCTGCTAATTACCCTCTCTCCTGCAGAGAGTTACTCTGGATCAGGGTTGTGAGGGCAGCAGTCCTGCTCCATCATCAGGAGAGGAGACTTTTGGACAGGGAAAGGTTCAAGAGCAGGTTTTCCCTTGGCTGCAGTGGGAAGGGAACACATGAGAGAAGATTGCCAGAAGATCTGAGGAGCTGGGATGACTGAGGGCACCACAGCAGCCCTTCTTCAGCTGGGAGAGGGCTGCTCTAAAAAAGGCCATTTTCCAGGGCACTCTCAATTACCTGAAGAGGCTCCAAGAGTCCCTGAGTGTAAGACAAGGTCGAGAAGGCAGAATTTAAATTCTCATCAGATGAAACCCAGAAGTGTCCATTGCCCTGAGCACGGCTTTCTGCCCCTTGCTGTGTCCTCAGGGTACCTCATTATTTGATGTACACTCTGCCCTTTGTATGTAGAACAGCCTAATAGCCTGTTCAGCCTGCCATTTCCCTCCTTGGAGGAGGACAGATGATGAGTATTAAATGCTGCTCAAGCAGTCAGTTGCTCCCCTTTTTGACCCCACAGGGGCCCCTGTTGTCCTTCCTTACAGTGCTTCCATCAGGGGTTCCACTGCCACCACCGATTTCCCCAGACCCACCCCCATGCCTGCTGTGTCTGTGTTCTCTTAACAATTCAGGACTGCAGCACCTCCAATAATCTGTCAGGAGAATCATGTATGTGTTGGGAAAACACAGCCTGTGCACATGGGCCTGTGTGCTGTGAAGCTCTGGGAGCAGCACCTGCTCCCTCTCTGCACTGTGCTTGGAGGATACGTTCACATGGGGCTGATTTTTGGGTGTGTTGGTGTGGATGCAGCACTGAATGACTGCAGTTCTATTAATTCTAAGGACACCCTGAGCCTAGAAACCATTTAGTTTGGTTTGTATCAGATTAAGAAAGTGAACTAATGAGCAGTGTGGACCCGAGATAGCTCAGATGTCTGTTACAGCATCTGTGGTACATTGGGTATCAAGTCAGGGTGCTGAAGGGAGCAGCATGAACTTCTTGCACAGAACCAGTGCAGGTCCTGAGAGGCCAGATCTGTGTGTCAGATAACCAATCTTGATGTAGCTGGAGCAATTTGGCTCTTGAGATGTGTTTCTCTGGTGCTTTAATTGGAATTTTCATTACACAGCATATCCCAGTCCCCTGTTACCTGTGCATGTTCCAGGTCTAACACAATCCTTTCCACCTGAGAGTGTGATCTGAAAGGTGTTTAGCTAAATTTTCTGTGCCTCAGCAAATTGCACTGTCGTGAGCCTTTGGTTAGCGAGTACAAAATTGCAAGAAATATGCAAATATCCTATTGCTCCCCTCCCACCACCCTCCTTCTCAGCTAGAGTGCAGACTTGCTTGTAAATAAGGTGGCAGACCCCCTCTGCTTTATTTTTGTTAATTTGCCTGGCTTGCTGAATTCTTGCCATTCAGTTTTCTAGGTGCTGATTAATTGTTCTGAAACACACACAAAGATTAAACACATTTGCTCATCCTGCCTTGGGAGGGCTGGGTAGTGGGATGTGTAAAACAAGGGCCTTTTATTTACTCACTCAGATCCTCCTGGCCTCTTTTCTTCCAGTACAATACAAGTCTGCTGGTTGGCTGTTAGTTCTTCAGGGATCATGGCCCTCCTTACAGAGCCCTCATGAGAGCGTTGTGAGGCTAAAGTTCAGTTTGTAAATCTCTTTGAGACTTTGATGGAGAAGTAAATAGCATTACTACGGTATTGAAACTTAAAACTGTTAAGCAGTGTTAAAGGCTAAGCTAGATAAGTGATACCTCAGGGACTGGAGGGATATCTTAGCAGGTGGTGTCTAACATGACACCAGGTTGTAGAAGAGGCATTATATTACCAGATTGTCTGTTTATGCAAATGAAATTATGGGAGAAAATAACTTCTAGAAAAATGTATTTTAAGCCTGTTTACTATGCAACCTTCACCGCTGGGACTGGCATCATGAGGCTGTCAGGGGACTTGTAGAAAGGAAGAGTTGAAAGTAAAGCTGTTCAACTTCCATCAAAGGCTTAGACAGAACATTTTTATTTGTGTAATTATAAAGTTTTCAATCAAAACCATTTTTGACTAATGCCTAGGTCAACTCTAGACATGTCAAAGTGGAACAAAGCTCACTGCATAATTTAGTGAGGAAGGGAAATTTCTGACTTTAGCTCAGTGACAGCTCTTGGAATTGAAAACAAGCCACCAAAGGCAAAAATTTGGAAATTACTATTATAATATTGCAGCACTCTTTCCAGTCAGGAATGCTGATTTGTATATTTTCACTTGTTACTTTTGTGTTTTCAATGCCAAAGTTCTTGTGATTTGATCGACTAGTTTGCACAACATCAAATTGTAGATCTGTTTCTTTGAATCAAAAGTATGCCTCCAGGTCTGTTGAATAATAAAGAGGATATATACTTTAATGTCACAGATACTTCAACTCTGCTTTATTAACAAAGGTCATATTTCCATTTTTGGTTTCCAGCCATAACACAAAAACAACATCTTGGCTAGATCCACGGTGCCTGAACAAACAGCAGAAGCCTCTAGAAGAATGTGAAGATGATGGTAAGAGACTAAAAATAATGACATAATACTGTGTTTGAGCCATTCCTAGGTGGCTTTTTTCCTTTCCCTTCTCTCTTTCTAATAACTAGTATCCAGAAAGACTTGTAAAAATTTTAAAAAAGATTCACGAGTAAGTACAAAGCGACAATATCCACTATGTTGTAAAATCGCTGTGAATGTAAAACAGCCATTGAGGTGCCAGATGATTTAATAAAAATCAAGGAGGTGCTACAAGTGAGAGGCCTCTGTTTTTGCAAAGGCATTTGAGAAGTCACTGATGCTGAACAAGACTCAAAGCTGTCTGACATGTTTGCTCCTTGGGTTGCTGTGTGGGAGGGAGTGACTGAGTCTCTGCGTGCTCCGTGTGTTCAGCCGCCTGCTTCACATGGATTGAGAGAGTCACGTCGTTGTTTCCTTGTTGGAGCAGAAATAACTCAATTGCTGCACTTCTACTGTTGCATGCTGACAGTCTGCACAGTGTTGTGATTGCTGAAACGAATTCCATTTGGAAGTGTGGATTTCTGACGCTGAAAATTTGCACTAAGATTTGGTATTCCTTGAGATGTTGGAAATGCAAGCCACTGTCCAATGTAGAGCAGCCAAATGCAGGACTGTTAAAGGAGGTCACTTCCCAGCCTCCTCTAGGAGATGCTAGAAGAAAAAGCAGATTATGAAAGTAACTTAAATGTTTGGGAAAACCTGCAAGGAATTTTGGTCTACTGACTGGGAAGGGTGGTGGTATTGAAATACATAATCTTGGCTAATAATGGTGTCATGGTAGACACTTCTTAAAAATGGAAGGGTTCTCTGTATCAGTGTGGTGCTGTCCTTGAAAAAATCAGTTTTCAAAATATGGTGAACCTCCTACTGGTGTCAATCATCTTAGTAAAAATAACAATTTTATTTCATAAAAGAATGAACTCAATCCCTTTTCACTGTTCAATTCAACTCTGGCCTCCAGAAGTGCTGTTAACTGTTTTTACACATTTTTCAACCTCTCCTCTTTCACTTGGGAGATTTTGCAGGGTGTGAGAATTTACCTCTGCAGTCTAGGCTGAAGCAGGTCACCAACTTCCCAGTGCACAGTGCAGGATATCCTCAAACCACAGGGATGTGCCAGGCCAGGAGCAGCCAGTCCCACAAGGCTACAGAGGGTGACTGAGCTCCTCTGTTACACAGTTTTAAGTCTCCTCGAAGAAGGGAAAGTCTTTCTCTTGTCCTCTTAGCAATTATAAAGCAAACATTGGAATAATTTGTTTAATTTGGAATAGAAACATACAGCTGGTATTATTGTATTTCATTGAGTTCATAATTTTGGAGAGCAGTGGCATCTTTGTTTATCAACTCCTTAAAATCAGCTAATTTCATCTTCCCACACACCCCTTCACTTCATTCACCAAGTTGCTCATTAATGGATATTTTTAACATTCATTAGTTTAACCAGTTGCTTCATAGTTACAGTAGTGCTCTGCACTGCTTTGCTTGGCTGCTCTAATCTTACTTAGCACATAATAATTATGTTTCACAAAAAAAAAAAAGAGAAGAGAAGGTTAGTTTTGCTTCATCATAGAAGCTGGACGTTTTTTGGCAAGGGTCACTGTTGTGTGTCATTCCATCAAAGTCAGTGGGATGACTCCTCTGTTTTGTTTGGTGTGTGTGTGCATGTGAGTTGCCAGGCTCATCCCACCTTCTTTATGGATTTTGTAGATGTTAGATATTGTTTCAGACTTGTTTGGCTGCAGTTGCCTTGTGCTTTGCTTTATCGGGATATGTGTTCCTAAGAAAGTTTTTGCTTGTCTCCCATTGTTTAGGCTATCAGAGGAAATTGCAATTTGTATTTCACACTAATGGTCCCAAACAACTGCTTTGATAGAATATTTTGCAAAGAGGTCATGGAAGTGGTTTTTTTGTGTGTCCAGATGTTGCAGCCCTGCATTTTCTTGTTGCTTCTGTCATTCATTTATGTGGCTTAAACTTTGCTGTATTGGGTCCAAGATTGTTTTTACCATCTCTGTTCTGGTTTTGTCATCATCTTTCATTTTCAGACTACATTATTATTATTTATAGGCCAAGCAATACTTTAATCATCTGTGTCACTGTTAACTTATGAATATGGAGCAGATAATGATAAATGGAGCAACAGCGAATATTGATGGCTTTGTGTCTTTGAAAAATTATGTGATCTTTGTCCCAGGTGCCCTGCTAAAACTGGTGCATTCCTGTCTGTGCCTCACCAGTGCATCTGGACTGTGGGTCTGTGCCTCCAGTTAAACAAGGCACCTCGCTTCATGCCTATCTTAAATCATCTGAGTAGGACAGTGAAGTCTGTTGGACCCTGTGTGCACATAAATTTAGATGCTTTCTTGAAAACCTTGCTACATTAGTCCTTATTTAGGTGCAAGGTTTCCCTCTCAGATTTCTTCATTAGTATCCAGGTCTGGCCTTCTGATAAATCCATGTGTCTGTAGAACAGATTGCAAAGGTCAGACCGGTACAGATCTGAGGGAAAAGCCTCACTGCAGTGAGAAAATCACAATTTCATGACTTTGCCATATCAAACCATAACATGGAAGTAGTCCATTGATGCAGATGTTTTGGGAGTGCAAGAACCAGTTCTTTCATTATCTGCATCAAATCCATCAATATTCTGATCACTGAGGTGTGATAAATGGAAAGCTTGGGCTTGGTGTGTAGAAAATTAGTGCTGGTTCTGCTGTTTGCTGTAGGGAATTTCTTGCTTGGGGCTGGTATCTGAAATTTTCTTTTAATTTTTTCTGTCTCATTTACTGCTCTTCCCTTGGAGAAGAAGGGGTGCACACGGAGGAACTGGACAGTGAACTAGGTAAATCATCCATCTCTCATTTTGATATTTGACTTCAACTGCACTGTTTTGAGCCTTTAATTACTTACTTTTTCCTTTGTATCATTTTGCATCTTTCAGGTTTTTTTTTTTTTTATTTCAACAGGAGTAATTTATCAGCAAAACTTCCCCAGCACACAGAGCATTTATCTTCCCCTAGCTTCAGATCTGCAGTGGTTTTCTTATTGATTCAGAGTTTGAAGAAAGCTAGAGAGCCCCAGTCTTGCAAAGTTGTTTTGAAGCCACTTCCTTCTGCACTCTGCAGAAGTTGGGGTCTTTTCTTTTGACATCTCTGGCTCCAGGAAAAAACTTATAGATGCCAAAGATGAAATGAAATAGCTCATGATACTTTTTCACGGGGGCCCAAGCCATTTCCCAGACAATAGAAGCTAAATGGGATTCCGAAAGTTTAAGTATTACATCGGATGCTTCAGCTGAGCTTGTGAATGAAACAGCTTAAAATTTTCCCTCAGTCAGTGATTTTATAAACAGATGATTTTCAATGATGTGGTACACTTTTATTTGCTGCATCTCTTTGTGAAGGATGCTGTCTTGATATCTAATCTCAGCAGTGCTCATTGTGTTTATACTGATGGCAGAGGTAGTTGTTATTTCTGTTCAGCTATGCTCTAGTGCACTCACAGAGCTGAAAGGATAAGAGGTTGCATAGGATTTTATTTCCACTAGGACCATTATTGCTTTTAAAAAGGACTGTAGTTAAGAGTTCATAGTTCTGCATACTGGAGGAATTGTATTACCAGAGAATTAAGCTCTGGTTTCTGTAATGACTTGCAAGTAAGTGTATTCTGCTCACTGCTTCTGTGTGATGGATATGGCATCAGCAGCCAGCAGTGGACTTGGAACACTGCTCCACAAATGGTTCTTCTGAATAAATATTCAGAAGAATAATATGCCTGGAATAATATGCCCAACTTCTTATAGAGCAAGAATTTGAAAGAAATTGCAATTTAAAGAGGAATGCAGTCTCTTTAGTGGTCCATGAGTGTTATGTGCAGCTTGTACAAAAGATCATCAGCAGACCAAGTAGCATCAGAAGGAGGTGGATGCACATCAACAATCTGCAAAGGGCTCTCAAAAAGGTCTTCACAAACAGTGGCTTAAAGTGAGAGGGAGGTTTTTAAAAAGCAAATTTAGAGGCAGTATTAAACAGAAATTACCCTTCTTTCAGTCTGCTGTCAGGAACTAGTCCAAGAGCAGAGCTGAAAAAATAGATGCAGGAAAACTCATTAATTGATGAGCCTGACCCCGGATCTGCAGGCACTTATGTACACAAGTGTTCTGCTAGAACATCACGAGATGTTCCCTTTGTTTCAATGCAGATAAGTTTTATTGAGTAGTTTTATTTATAAGTTTTATTTATATGAGATTTATATGAGCTCACAGCCCATCAATATGCTGTTGAGATGAGCAAATGTTGCAGTGTAAAGAAGACATTTTTAAATTACTCAATAGAGCAACATTAGGGAGGTGGCATGAAAACTTAGTATAATTGTAGTAACTCAGGTTAGTAAAAACTGGTTGGCAGCAGCTATTTAGCACCTTAACTTATCAACAGTTTCTGTTCTAAATACAAGGAGATTAAGACTTGAGGCATTTTCACAACTTCTTGTTTTCCAAAGAGCTGTGGAGTAATACATCACCTCATTTTAACAGAAGGTTGTTCTTCAGACACAAAAATTTAACCTGTAAAGCAGAATTTGACATGGTTTGCACCAGTCCTGGCTTCACAGGGAGCAGTAAGAGCTGAGTGTGCTGAGTTCCTCTCCAGCTCCTTCACAGTAGTGCATGGCTGCAGCTGAAAGACCTGCTGGCTCGAGAAGTAGATTTTTAGGAATCCATCCATCCCCTCTGTATGTAGGGCAGGATACTAGAGCATCTCAACAGGAATCCATGTACTTATCCAAGGTTTAAAATCGTGACATTAGGTATTTGTCCATTGAGTTTACCCACCTGCTGATAAATGCTCTGAGGCTGCACTGGTGTTGCATGGATGTACCAAAATAAAAACCATGTGGCTCACTCAGGCTCCTAATGATGCAAAATGTTTTTTTGAAATCTCACCTTTGTGATAAAATCTAATGCTCTGGATCATCTTCAGTTTGGCAGGAAAGATAGAGAAAGGAGATGAATAATTTAAAGCAGCTAAGAAGTTAGACTGCAATATGGCTATGGAGAATATTGCCTTTTACTTTAGAGAACTTCTGGAAGCTTGTAGGCATCGAAAAGTGCATCTACATAATCAACAAGAAATGCGTGAAAAGCTGCAGTTTGGTATATTGTTATATCTGAAAATACAGAGATTTGTTCCTTAAAGAAAGATGCATAAAGATTTTGGCATAGTGCCCTTTTTTGGTGCTAGGAAAGTGCTGGTGTTCTGATCTTTTGTGAAAATAGCTTAAAAGGGTAAAAAAAGAAATTTAATATCAGAATCTTTTGTGAACAGAAGGAAAAAAAAACAATTTTTTTTTGCTTAAAGTTTAAAAATTAAAAAGCACTTGATAGTCCAAAACAGACAAAAGATATTTAGCGTGAAAACTGGTGGAACTCATTTGAAGGTATTTGTGCATCACTTCTCCTTTCCCTCATTGACTTTTTATTTTTTCTTTCACCCCAGCTTGATCTCTTTCCCATTCTACTTTCACCACAGTGCAACAAACTAAATGGCTGCAACAGCTTGTGATTTTCCCAACTGCATGCCAGGTCTTAATTGAATCACACTGAAACTCTTGGAGCCATTCCCATGGTGTTCTCACCTTCTGGGACTCCTCTGCAAACTTGAGAGCTCCCTTGGCAAAAAGACTTTCAAGATTGGCCTCTAGCTTTCTGACTTTGTCTCAGATAAACTTGCAGGGTGTAAAGGAATGTCTAATTCTGAAGTGTTCATTCTGCTGATAAAAACATGGAGTTTTTTCATGCCCAGGATTTAGCATTGGCTTGCATTTGATGGCTTATGTCTCAAGGAATCCAAAGATGTTAAACACAATGAGGCTAAAATAATGATAAGAATGGAAAACCTGCCTTTTATCTGCAAATAAGGGACATGTGGAGCAAAACCCATGAAAATTGATTTCATCTGATCTCAGCCAATTCTGAGCACAAACATAAACTTTGAGTAATTAGTCCATGTGTGTTTGTATAGATTCTGTTCCTCTCCAGTCTTGAGATATTTCTATCCTTATGGCAACATTATTCTAATTAATGGGCCATTGTTGATTGTATCGGCTCAAATATTGATGCCATTAATGGAAATAAATCTCTGCATTTGATAATGAACAAACATAGATTGCTGTCAGTGTTGACAAATTTCATGTTAAATTTTGACAAATTATTTTGTGTGGGGTATTTGAACTTGTTTTATCCAACTATATTGGGTTTTTTCTATATGTAAATGAATGTGCAGAGTTGGTGGTACCACATGTGCACAGTCCATAGTGTGGTGGAGCATTTTCTGAATTTTCTCACAGTGTTACACAAACAGAGCACTCTGTAATGTTAATAGGATGATTATTTTGTTGCCCCCAGCCAATGGGAACATAGTGTTTAAATGAGTGGCACAAGGATCAGGCCCTTAAGTAACACATACATCTTTAATAACCCTCAGTTGGATGCTGAAGTGATTGCATTACATTCATTAATTATAGTTAAAGTACTATCTGCAGTCTCAAAGATCAACAGGAACAAAAGCAGATCCATTTCAAAATGTTAATTTCATCTTCAGAACTGTTTTTTGTCAATTGTGGTAATGAAAGGAAGGAAGTCTCTGTTCCATGTGGCTATGGCAGTGTGCTCTTACAGGAAGTGTTGTGCAATGAGACACACCCATGTGCCAGCCCCTCTTGGGTGGGTTCCATGTGTTGGCACACATGCTAAATCCACCTTGTCCTGGTTTTGTGTTGGGCTCATGGCTGAGCAATGCAAATCCCAAAGAAAGGAGTAAAAAAATCCTCTTTTCTGCACTGGTGAGCATAAATGTCTCAGCCCTGGTACAGGAGATGGAAGTGGTTTCTGTCAGTGGGGACAATTTCTTGCCATAGTCTCTTCCACCTCCATGGGTTGGTGTTAGAATGCCCTGGCCTTTCCTGATTGATTTCCCCTGCCCTGCTCCATCCAGGGCCACTGGTCATGGTGGAGAAACCAGGGGGGCAGTCCCAGACAGGAAATTTATTGAGCATTTGCTCATTTAATGCAAAAAGTAAATCAAAAATCGACCAGTGTGGGCGTCTCCCCAGTGATGTGCTGACCCAGCACAGGTTCACAGGCTGGGATGTTGGTGTGGTACCAGCCCTTCAAAGGGGGCTGTGATCATTCTGAAAAGTATCCTGAGCAAGGTCTGATCTACTGATGAGTTTTGCACGTTGGGCAGGAGCAGCTGCCTGTCAGAAAAAAAAACCCTGCCTTGGAGGCTTCAGTAATGCTTTTTCTATTTCCAGAGTTGCCTGCTGGTTGGGAGAAAATTGAGGATCCCGTATATGGTGTCTACTATGTAGAGTAAGTGCTGCTTCCTGTTTTGGTGTGGCTGTCTGGGGCAGGAGAATTTCCCTGCACCCCACTCTGTGCTGTGCTGGTAACATCTCAGACCAAGGAGGAGGAGAAGACCTTGGCCCATTACAGGCTGGGGGATGTTTTGGGGTCTGGGAGAGGTCAGCCCTGTCTGGCCATTCCCCATCCAGCCCAGAGTGGGCTCAGGGCAGACAGGAGTGCCCTGGGAGGGATTTGAGCTCAAATAAAACAGGAGCAGAATTGGGGTGTGCAGGAGCCCCAGCACCTCACAAAATACTTCTATCCAGAGAACATTAATGAGTGTGCAATTAACTGAGTTTGATTGCCTTTGTGCAGTGCTCTGGTCACAAAATGAGTGTGCAGAGCAATCCAGCAGCCAGTCGTGACAGAGAACACCCAAAAAGAGGAATGGAGAAGATGGTGTGGCCCAACAGCCATGGCAGAGGCTCTTGCATCAGGCTGCGTGGCTGTGAATAGAATTACAGGTTTAATGGGACTCTCTGTGGAATTAGAGCAGCTTCTCCTTTATGGACATGTCAGATTGCTCCTTTGGGAAACCAGAGATCAGAGCTTTGTTTCATCACTGACCCCATAAAATGAATTTTTAATTATGTGTATACTCCTGTCTAGTAGGATGGCTTATGATAGCCCTCAGAATAGACATGGAATACAGTTTCTGTCTGCTTTGGCTCATTTCTGACCCTACCATCTGTGCCTAGGGAAACAAGGTTAGCAAACTGTGTAATTAAGGCTTGACATTTATTTACCAAAGACATCAAGAATATTTTTCAGCTATTAAATGCCATGCCAAGAGATCTTTACAGGATATTGTCCTGTCACTTATATACATATGCCCATTAGTTTTGTGGCACTCCTTACTGATCAAATTAAATAAAAAACTAACTGCAATAAGACATAATTTTATTTTATTGGCTGTCTCTAAGCTAGCAGGATGGTTATAATTTTAGCGTTTATCTCTGTCCCTTCAAATCAGGCACTCTGTTATTACGTAATACTTTTATTGAGAGACAATTGTATCATGAAAAAGTTTATGCCATTTTTAAAGTAGTTATCATTTTTTCTTGATTCTCCGAAGATATCTTGAAATGGGAAATCTTTTTCAGTGAGTGATTTAGATCTCACTTTCAGTGAGTTAGAACTCACTAACTCATTTTTTATTTAGTAAGTTAAATATTTTTCTAGTGATTTAATATTGATCTTTTGCAGAAAAATTTCTGAACATAAATCCCTGGAGTGCTTCTGTCACAACTACTTGAGAAGGTGGTTGCTTTTCATGTAGTTTTTTTTTAAATAAAGGCATAGTGGATAGAAGACAATGTAATAGCAAGTTCTTAATGGTAAACTTTGCTTTGCATACAAAGATTGGCTTTAAGGTAATATATTTTTCTGAGGTCTACCTGTTCCTCTGCTGTAGCAAAATCACTACTGAAAATGGCTCTTGAAGAGTTGATGAGCCATTCAGGGAGTCCCAGCCCTGCCACCCCAGCATCTGTGGCTGCTGTTTTCATCACTTGGTTTCCTAAGGTGGTTAATCCTCTGTTGAGTGCATGCCTTGTCTGCCATGATAGGACTGGGCTGACTTTTTTTTTCTTTTCCTGGAACTAGTACAAACTATTGGCTCTCAGCATCTCATAGTGCTCAAAAGCTGCCTAAGGAAAGTAGCTGAAGTTTCACTAAATGCTGGTTTCCACTGGGAGTATTTGCTGGTGGCAGATTCTGGATAGATTTTGATCCATTTGGAGCCCAGCTCATAGCCTGCATCCCTGCAGATATTTTAAAGACACCCATCTGTGCATTGATCAGATCACTGACAGATGTTGGAGTTTGGTTTGTTTAGTTTTGTTTTATTTTGCTTTGTTTTTATCTTGGGTGAGCCAGGAAATGACTGCACCTCTGGGAGTCTGATTAAAGCAGGGATGATACAGGTCTGTCTTTTAAAATGCAATCAGACAGTATGCCTTTCCTGCCTTAATCTCATTTTTCACAGATAGATCACTACTTTAATGTACTTGAAGGAATTAGCCATCCCTACTCAAGACATCATATCAATACCAGGATCTGCTTGTTTTTCTAAATACTCTTTTTGGGGATGAGCCTTGCTCCACACCCACTGCTGTTGGGTTTGTTTGGTATTTCACTCCTTTCCTCAGAAAGTGGAGTTTCAATGCCTCTTTCATTCCTGCTTTTTGCACAAAGGGTTTCCCTAATCCATGGCTCTCTTCCATCTCCAGCCACATCAACCGGAAGACACAGTATGAAAACCCAGTTCTTGAAGCCAAGAGGAAGAAGCAGCTGGAACAGCAGCAGCAGCCTCCAGAAGGTTGGCACCCTTGAGGGTGTGGAGGGTGGGGTATCCATGGGGGAATGTCCCCCCTGGCCATGGCAGCACCGTGCTGTGTTTGTCCTTCACAGAGGATGCAGCAAGGGAGGAAATCACAACTGTTATCACTTAAACGTAGAAGGTTTCAATTGTGTCAAACGGGAGAGATTTTTCTTTATGTTGTCCTCTGTTTCTGGAAGGTTTCTAGACTTCCCAGAGACAGCTAAAACACATTTTCCTCTTCAGTCTGCTCCATCAAGTTAGTTACTATAGCTGGTGTTGTTCCAGTCTGCACTGGGACTCAGGCTGTCAGAGGGGATGAGGAGTGGGCACTTACATGCACTAGATAAACCCTGCATGAGAAACTTCCTAAACCTAGACCTTTGTATGTTGTCAGGCTCTAAAATCTGAAGTAATTTCCTTATTTTGAAACTCTTATTTAAAACTAATTTCCTCCATGCCAGCCCCTTTTTTTTCCTTTCTTATATTTTACATTTTTTTCTTCAAATGCAGCCCAACTACAGTGAAGGCCCTGTGGCATTTGGGTTTGTTCTTCTACTTAGATGCCAGAAGTGGCACAGGGAGTAGATTTCATTTAAATGTCAAGTCCACTGAGATGCAAATCACGTCGCAGGTTTCAGTGTGAGATAGGATGTCCCAGCAGATGGAGCAGTTGACCTGGATATAGAGATCCTTCAGAACTGGTTTTTGGACATCCCATTCATTTTATTCCCTCTGTCTGTGACTCTGTTTCCTTTCTTACCATTCTTCTCACCTCTCCTCTGCTTGACCCCCACACTCCCAGCATGTGCACATGCAGCAGCTCGTGGTGCTGTTGTGAAACCAGTAACATTTCCCTCTCTGCCCTCTCTAGAATGGACAGAGGAGTGTCCATCTCTCCCTCCACCTGCTGCTCCAAACCATGTTTCAAACAACCAAGAGGCAGTTCGGGAAGCACCAGTACAAGGTAACAGCCTTGTTAAACCAGTTGTAAAAGAGCAACAAGGTTTTTTTCCCGAAAACGAAATTCCTCAGCCACCACAAGGGCAGTATTTCCACAACTAGTGACACACCAGGGCCTGTGCCTGCTTATCTAAATTCCCAGATTTTGAGACTAGTTGTTTCAAGACTACATTTGTTTCTGAATGCAAGAGCTGAGTAAGATTATGTGCATCAATAAGAGGATTGTGGCTATTCTCTATGTAGCATTCCAAATTTTCAAAGACAGTGGACTTACTCAGAAGTTTTGTACAGGTACTTTGGGCCATTACAGCTTTATTTATTGTGTCAGTGGTCTTTGTAGCCAGTTACTAACAGATCAGTTGTTTTCCTTAAATAACTCACCAGACAGGACACGAATCATTCCTGAATTTGCAGCATGAGCTGAAACATTGCCAGGTGAGGTCACCAGCAAGGGCAGGGAGTTCCACTTGTACCTGTGGCAGTAAAGTGCTCTCTGGTTACAGGTGGTTGTAAGCAGGCTTTTTTTTCAGGCTTTTTTTTAACTACTTCTGAATTGCATAGCAAGTGAGTGGCATTGCCCTGGTCTGCAGGAGCCAGAGCCTGGGGAAGGTGAGAGGGGGAATCTGGCTGAAATGCATCTTCCTGACAGAGTTGGGAGCAGCTGGGAAGAACTCCCGTGGTCTCTGAAGGCAAACCTGACTGGAGTGCTGCTGTCCCAGGCAGCCTTTCCTGCCTGGAAGAGCCAGGCAGTGCTCTCTGCAGCAGGTGGAAGCACATCAGCCCTTCCAAAACAGATGTGGATTTTCACAGGACCCAAAGCCCCCAGCACAGTCCTAAGGGCTATTGGAGTACATTAGAGTAATCCAACCTGGTAGCAAGGAAAAAAACATGGGAGGTCTGAGGATGGCACCCTGACCACCAAGCACCTGAGTTTAGAGATGTCATCAGAGTGCCCCAAAAATGCTGACCTTCCTCCTGGAGACATCTGTGAGTGTCACCTTTGCCTTTTCCACAGTCAGGCTGGAGCAAAGGCTGCCCAAGCATCCACACATGGTGATGCAAAGGAGCCATCACACAGGGGTGACGTTGGGAGCCTGCTCAGCCACCAAAATTGAGCAGCAGTGTTAAAGCAGAGCATTCACCTGTCTCAGCACCACTCTGAGTGACATATCCTGGTACCTGCTGATGACTCCTCCTCTCTTTCATTCCTTCCTCTTCCTTCCTCAGTGCTGCTCCCTCTTTTCTCTCTCCCCATTTACTGCGGCTTTTTTCCAGTTTCCATGCCCAGAGGTTTCCATCTCTCCCCCTGATGGCAGGGACGTGGGCACAAGGAACCCTCCCTGTGCCCCTGGCAACACTCTCACAAGCCTGGGTTTTGTAGATAACTAATTTCAAAAGTGGTACCCCCTTGAATGCTGTAGGTGGGATGTAGCCTGTGGTGCTGCAGTCCTGCTGCTGCTGGGCAAGCTCAGCTTGTGTCTGTGGGCAGACACCAGCAAGCTCTGCTTGTTCTGCTTGTCCTTTGAACCAGAAATGAGCCCCACTGCACTCTGCCTCTCAGCTGTGTTTGTTACCTGAGGCACTGGGTTGCATTCTGATAGTCAGAGTTTTTTTGCAGGCTGGGGTCTGAGCAGACCACCTGCCCATGATGTGCAGGATTGCCATGTTCCTCTGCCACCCTTCAAAGGCAGAAAACTACAAGTCCTCGCACTGCCTCCTCATGAATAATCTTCAAATATACATTTCCCCCCCCCATTCAAAGGCTTACAAGTCTCAAATCCCCAGCTCTCCCCCGAGGTCTCCTTTCTGAGCAGAGGCCCACAGCAATGCTGCTGAGGTGTTTGAAAGTGTGCCAGCTCTGTTGGCTGTGATACCCACTGCTGATCCTGGAGCTGTCACCAGAGGGCTTAGTGGCACAGGCTAAGCATTAAAAACAATTAAAAGTGCAAAGGTGTTTAGTGTTGGCACTGTGAAGTGCAGCAACCATGATCCCTTTTCTGAGCCTGAGCAACATGCTTTGCAAGGATGAGTTTTTGTCCGTGGAGCACCTCTTTCCCTCTTAACTGTGCTCCCAGAGAGCATTCCCAGCCCTCCAGCACAACTGCTCTGGTCCTGGGCTGCTCTTTGATTTGTACTTCACACCGGAAGCCTTTCATCCACAACAGGCAAGGAGCAGAAAGGGAAGAGAAAAGACTTCAAACAGTGTCTGAAGAACAACATCAACGTCCTCCCCTTTTTCACCAGAGGAGGTCACAGGGTAGTAGCAATGGTGGGGGTTATGCTAAGGGGTGTCAGTGTCTTCTCAGAGCTCAGAAATTGCTTTTTGCTCAGTGGGCTGGGAGAAAGTCAAGTGGTGAAAAACATAATGATGCTTCTTGCTGCAGAAACTCTCACTGCAGACTCCTTCTGTGGGAGGCCCCCTAACCCTGCCCCATCCTTCCTGGCATGGATATAACCACCTCAGGACAGAGATAAGACACACATCTAAGCCAGCATTCCCAGCTTTAATATATTCCATTCTTTAAAGCAGCATGCTTCCCCATTTGTAGACTCACTGCAGCTAACAAAGTGCCAGGCACTGGGGTGTTGTTCACACCTTGTACTGCATGCCTGGATCCGGGCAGACAGGTGGAGTGTGATGAGACGAGAGGGTGCAGGAGTGAGATGCAGTCCTGTCCCTGCACACTGCTGTGTTTGTCCATGGACTCGTTAGAATGGGGAGGGGCAGAGGAAAGAGATCAAACACTCTTGACTGCCTGCTTATAGATTTTTTTTTCCCAAACTTCCTACACAGGAAAACCTTTTTTTACACGAAACCCTTCTGAGTTGAAAGGGAAGTTCATCCACACCAAGCTAAGGAAAAGCAGCAGGGGGTTTGGCTTCACTGTCGTTGGAGGAGATGAGCCAGATGAATTCCTCCAAATCAAAAGTTTGGTGCTTGACGGTCCTGCAGCATTGGATGGCAAAATGGAAACAGGTACTGATGCTTTATATCAACATCATCACTACTACTTTGGTTTGTGTTTTTGCAGCTGGTTTGAAGTACCATTCATAAAGGACTGTAGTCTTCATCCCCTTCTTGGGGAAAGGCATTCAGCTTTCCTATCAGCAAATAAGGAAGTGAAATACATTGAGGAATATATTCAGAATTTTGGAAAAGGACACTTCACAGGCTGGAATTCCATCTCAGTGTCAAAATACCCAGGTGGGACACTGCCAGCTCCTCTCCCCACACTGATCTGAGGAGAGGAGCCAGCAGTTGTGGGATTCCACATCAGGCTATGGGTTCCTGCTCCCCACTGTGGCAATGGGTGATGGATTTTTGTAGGGCTGCACCATGTGTTTGTGTCTCTGCCATGCTGCTTGCCCCTTTCCAAAGCTACTCCCCAGGAATGGGCAGAGCAGTGGGCTAATCTGCATTTCCCTGTGTGGAGGCATCAAGGGCAAATTCATTATGCCAGAGATCATGTCCACCACAATTTAGTGGCAAAATATGAAATATGGTTTAGTGGTGAAGACAGTGGTGCTGGGTTAAAAGTTTGATTCAATGATCCTGGAGGAATTTTTCCGCCTTGATTCTATGAAATTTTCTTAGGCTTCATCTGAGGTCACAACTCCTCATTTTCAGTTCAAGCACCACAGCACTTAACATCCCTGTTTTACAGGCCCAGTGTTAATAAAATTGCTCATAACTTAATCGATATCTGGATTTCAGGCTGAAGTATGAGACATGACATGTGGCACTCACTGTGTTTGAGCAGTTGGTATTTGAGAGCCTTCTGTTACAACTCCCATGTGCTCTCAATTTTGTTTCTATCATATGTCAACGTGTAACAGTGAGAGCCGGACTTCAAAAATAGCTGTGAAACGGGACATATACCATCATCTAAATTCTTTTTTTTTTTTTTTGCATGAGCCAATTCCATTTTTACCTTCAAAAACATTTATGTACATAAAGGTAAAAACTCCACAGAATTTTTGCTTGCCTAAGTGTCACCACTCCTTTTTCTTGTGCTGAAATGCTGCTGTTGCCTGTGAGTGGTACCTGTGGATGCTGCAGATCTGCTCTCAGGCTCTAGTCCTCACCTTCCTGCAGTGCACAAATGTGGATGCTGGTGAGAGCCAGGGAAAACAGCAGTTTGAGTTTTCCCAAGCTACTCAAAGGAAAACAGAAGGGAAAGAACTAGTAACAAAGTTTAGCACCTGGTGTTGTGGACAGGAGGAGTGCATGAGGAACGTGATAAAAGCATGTTTACAAGAGGTGTTGCCTTCTTTGGACCAACGAGCTTATTCTGTCCTTGGTTCAGCAAACCACTCTATAAAAATGTGCCTAGTCCTGCAACAAATCGCTTCTTCTGCTTTCTGGATGAATCCTGTGTTGCTGTATTTTTTTGCTGCTCCCTAGCTTTACGGTGACACACAAAATTTATTTTCTTGGTCTGTGTGTGTGTGTCTGCTGCAGGGGACGTCATAGTGAGCGTGAATGACACCTGTGTGCTGGGGCACACTCACGCCCAAGTGGTGAAAATCTTCCAGTCCATCCCCATCGGTGCCAGCGTGGACCTGGAGCTGTGCCGGGGCTACCCCCTGCCCTTTGACCCCGACGACCCCAACACGAGCCTGGTCACGTCCGTGGCAATTTTGGACAAAGAGCCCATCATTGTGAACGGGCAGGAGAACTACGACTCGCCAGCCAGCCACAGCAGTAAAACAGGGAAAGTGAATGGCACAAAGGAGGCGAGGCCCAGCAGCCCGGCTGAGGTCTCCTCCAATGGACCCCACGGCTACCCCAACGACACGGTGTCCTTGGCTTCCTCAATAGCCACACAGCCTGAACTCATCACTGTGCACATAGTGAAAGGGCCCATGGGCTTTGGGTTTACTATAGCAGACAGCCCCGGTGGGGGCGGCCAAAGAGTGAAACAAATCGTGGACAGCCCCCGGTGCCGCGGGCTGAAGGAGGGAGACCTCATCGTGGAAGTCAACAAGAAGAATGTGCAGAGCCTCACTCACAACCAGGTGGTGGATATGCTGATTGAATGTCCTAAGGGAAGCGAGGTCACGTTGCTGGTGCAGCGAGGAGGTAAGTCTTCAAAACGGCTTTCAAGCACCTCTTCTTGAAATTAAAACAGTGAAAAAAATGCATGTCACGGAAGATCTGCTCTGCTAAGCTTCTCTCTAGAAATGTTTTTTTTCTCCTGAGGTGTAGGAATTGCCCGAAGTTGGCAGTTGTCAGGTCACATAGATGGTTAAAATTATTTCTTGTGTGTTGCTGCAGTGTGGGGGATGCTCAGGTTCCCACGTGCACACAGAGCTGGTAAGGGGCAGGAGGGTGGTGTGGTTACACGTGTGCTTACACCTTTGCTTACATAACAAACCCTGCTCTCATGCTCAGAAAACTTGAGTGTTTTAAATAGAACATGGACATTACTTGAGCTATTCTGAGGTATGTAAAAGGCTGGTAATATGTTCTGTAATTATCAGTGTTCAAAATGAGATGTTTAATGACTCTTCCTTGGGGAAGGATTATACCTGGGATACATTTGGGAGCATAGGAGAGAATTTAAATTTCTGGAAGTTGTAAGCAATTGCCATGTGACTTCTGCACATTTGTTTGTTATGCCATTGGGAGCTGAGCTCATTTTTTTTGGTAGCATTACTGAGGCCACCAGCAAGTACAAAACCCATCCCACAGGCAGCCCACATGGAGCACGGTTGGCCTGTCAGTGGTCATTCCATCCACAGGGACTCTTTCCCTGCACATAGGAAGTGTAAAGTAACCTGAGGTAGCTCCCCTTTAGCCTGTGGATTGAGATTACTGGGATAGGATCAAGCTCACAGACAAAATCCAAGTCAGCTGTTGAGTGCAAAATCAAGAGCAGAGGGGTCAGCTCTCCCTCCCTCCCTGGCTTTGGCAGTGGGGCTCTCAGAGGGACCAAAGTCTGTCCCCACTGTGACAGCACACAGCCCCCAGGCAGCTCTGCTGGGGAGTGTGTGCTATAAAAGTACTTTCCTGGTGACTTTTCTAAAGTGTTTTGATTGTAGTAAACATCAAAAGCCAGTCCATTTTAACGAGGGACAAGTTGTTTCCTGGATTCACAAGTCTGGTTTGTTGTTTTCCAAGACCTATTTCAAGGCATTGAATACATTGATTCTGCAATTAATAGCAGCTCTGGAGAAAGCACTGCCTCTCCTATAGTCCTTTCTTTCCAAGTGCTTACTATGTTTTTGTATTTTGATAGTAAATTAGAGAGTAGAGAACAGAATATATTAAGAATTCTCCAATTTTCGAAGTGTGAGTTCCTTAAAGACTTTCAGTACTAGAGAGATTTAAAAAATGCATTTCATTCTCATGATTAATATATGTATTATGGAGAAAATATGGTTGGAAGAAAAATAGCAGCTATTATTAATCCTCCAGGAGAGTGCATATATATCTGGTAACACCATATATTAATTATTTGAATTGTGCCTGACATTTAATAATCCTCCTAGAGCCTTGAAGGCATAATGAAAAGTTTTGATGAGGAAATAAAAGCCTAGTTTTAATAAAATAGTAAATAGTTCCCTGGTAATCTTGTTGAATCTTTTTTTTTTTTTTAATTTAATCAAGATGCTAACTACATTTGCTATCACCTTCCTAGATAAGGTACCATGTCAGTCTCCTTGAACTGCCTCTCTCCCTCCTTCAAGGTCCTCACATTTCCATCTCACTTGAAGTTTCGATTTCATGTTCTTGTGGTACAGAACTTAGAGATCCTGGCAGCCCTGGTCCACAGTTAATCACTGAAACAAGGTTCTCCTCACATCCAGAGGAAAGCTGGACCAAAAGGCACTCAGGCTATGGCAGAGAGGCCAAGCAGAGTATGCACAGTAGTAGCCTCAGAACCAAAACTGGTCAGGTTTGTTTAAGGTTTCTAAGGTGATGCTGGGGGAGGAGAGGCTGGACGTGCCCCAGCCATGGGCACTCACAGCCCAGAAATCCAGCTGTGTCCTGGGCTGCAGCCAAAGCACCTGGGCAGCAGGTGAGGAGGGGGCTCTGCCCTCTGCTCCATCCTTGTGAGACCCCACCTGGAGCACTGCATCCAGCTGGGGGAGCCCAGCACTGGAACCACAGGGACCTGTGGGAGCAAGTGCAGAGACCACCAAGCTGATCAGAGGGATGAGGATATGAGCAGCTGTGAGTTGGCTGAGAGTTGGGTTTGCTCAACATGAAATGAGAAAGCTTCAGGGAAACCTTACAGCACCTTCTTGTACATAAAGGGACCTACAAGAATGACTTTTCACAAGAGCATGTAGAGACAGGACAGGGGAATGGCTTTAAACTGAACATAGGTAGGTTTAGATTGGATACTGGGAAGAAATGGTTCTCTGTGAGGGTGGTGAGGCCCTGGCACAGGTTGCCCAGAGTAGGTGTGGCTGCCCCATCCCTGGAAGTGTCCAAGGCCAGTTTGGATGGGGTTTGGAGAACCCTGGGGTAATGGAAGGTGTCCTGTGCCCAAGCAGGGTGGTTGGAACTAGATGATCTTTAAGGTCCTTTACAACCTAAACTATTTTTAAAAAACAAAAGGTAGGACTGGCTAAAATCCACCTGGCACTCTGTGCTGCTGCACTTGGGCCCTTTCCCCTGTAATTTACCTCGTGTCACCCCTGCCAAGTCCCTCCTCAGCAGCACCATCCGCAGACAAGGCGCCGCTATTTATTTTGGTCCGATTGCAGAAATGTATTTGGCTCGGGTGTCTGATAAGCTCCTTCAGGGCTTTTGAAGCTGTTCTTCAGCTTCCCTGTCACTTGTCCTTTCCTCCTCCTCCCTCTGGTGTCCAGTGAGGAAAGTGCTCAGATGCTGTCAGCATTCCTCCTCAATCCAGCCCAACGCTTGCATTCAGTCCCACCGTGCAGGAGGCGTCCCTGCAACACTAAGGCTTGTACTCAAGAGCTGTCGAAGGGATTTTCAGAAGTGATTACTAATCAAGCAGAAAAATATCAGAAAGAGATGTGTAATATACGGGAAATGCTCTGCCTGCTCCAAGCTGCTGGTGCACTCCCAACAAGGAGGGATAATTGTTGAAATGCAAACCCAGAGCTGCAGAGAACAGCCTGTAAAATATTTACTGGGAAGCGTGTTCAGCTGAAGTGCTGGCTTATGGGAGAGGGTGAATCCTGCTGCTGCCTTTGAATGAGGAAGACAAGGATGGTTTCAGGAGGGATGGAGCTGAAATGCCCCCTCTGTGTGCTTTTGTGCCATCTAGAATCATTTGCAGGTTTGGGCTAGAAGGATAAATACTTCAATACAAAGTCTGATCACAGAGAATTTGCTTTCCAGAGGCCTCATAGAAAGCTTACCTTGTCTATGTTCTGGTTTAATTTTTTGTTTTCTTCTCCCTCCTTCACTCTGTAGGATCAATCATATTGCTCTTGTTTTCCTGTTTCACCTGTATGTGGATAAAACTGGATAAAAGTCACTGATCTTGAGGGGTTCAGAAAGAGTTCAGCCCTCCACGGTGCAGAGGGTTGATTGGGCTGATTGGCAAAGCTGCTTTTGCTTAGCAAAACGAAGGGACAGAGGGGACAAAATAATTATTGTCTCTATTAGGCAAGAGAGATAGAAGGTACTTAAATGAAGGAATTGGCTGAACAACTGTGTGTTGTTTGGCTGTGAGTAATTTAAACTGGAAATGAGAAGAGAGTGCCAAGCCATTAGAGCCTGTAAGTCAAACTGGAGGAGGCATGAAGGCTTTACTGCCTGAAGGTGAAGCTCAGCACGTTTGAAGGGGACAGGACATGGTGCCTGCACCACCAGTGCAATGTTTGATAACCCAGCAGGACCCTTTGAGAGCTCTGCACCTGAAAGCAAACCAGTGCTGCTGCTACAAAATGCAGAATTAAGCATATGTTTTTGTCCCTGCCCTGGAAATTGTGATTACATACTTTAGTTATTTTAAAGAATTACTGTTAATGCAGCCACAAAAGGTACAACTTTATTTTGAATGTATGTAGCTGAAAAGGTTCTTTTAACCTTATACTTACCAAGTACATAAAGTACTTTCCCAAAAAAAATTTAAAAAGCAAGGAAACAAGGTAATATTATTTGCCACTTGAAATCCATTAGTCATTGCAGCCTTGCCTAGGCACTGTAATCAACTGAAATAAGCAATTCTAAAATACCTCTCCATTCTGCACAGACTCTATTTATAATAAAAGAAACATTTTGTCAGAATAATTTCCCTGCTTCCCAAGGGACTTTTGTTCTGGAAGCTGTGTCTGTGTTGGGACAGGTGGGGGGGCTGTGTCAGAACAGGTTATTCTGCAAAACTACTGTGCTGTATTTTTTGGAATCACTAAGATCTAATATTTGTTTCAGTGAAAACTTCCATATATTTTATATTTTGTGAATTGCCTCTGATTAAAGAGGATTATTTTTTTTCCTTTTTTTACTCCGTTTTCAGGTTAACCAAAATATATGTGTTTATTTTGTGTTCAATTCCAAGAGTTACACGGAGCAGTGTTCATGCAGGTTTGAACAGACAAATTACCTTCAAAGCTCTCACAGTTAGTGCTTAGTTGCATCTTTATTCACTGGAAGGTCAAAAATAGCATAAACCTTGAGCCTGATCTACGTAATCCCCAGGAAGATGTGTTCCCACTTTGCTCCAGATCAAAGTGGAGGCACACAGGTGAAATGTCACTCACATGTCATGTGCAAATCAATGCCATTTTTAATTGTTCTCCCCAGTGCCAAATTCATGTTAAACTGGGAATCTTCTGAAAAAGATATATGTGCTAGATAGACACACAGATTCACACCAGAGTGTCAAAACTGAATGTGTTTTATGGGAAGAAGAATCAATGCAACCTTGATTCTTGTCTAAATGGCCATCAGTGGGTACCTGAGTCTTACCTGCATGTGAAAGCCCATTGTCCAGTGCAATGAAAGGTGTTTATGGGCAGCAGTGAGGGTGGTGGAAATGGGGACAGGTCTGTTCCAATAGTCCTGCTCATTTGGTCCTCAAGTCAGTAAGTTTAAGAAGTTCCTTGTGACACACGTTACTACAACAAAAATTTGCAACAATGGAGAAAAATTACAAAGCTCTAATGAAATAAATGTATGAAGTATCCCTAGCTATGTGGACCTTCCCTGGCTGGAATTCCCACCTGGAAATGAAGTTTCCTCTTCCTTTCTTTAGCTGGGACTGGATCACTGAGTGGTAAGAGAAAAAAACAAAACAAAAAACAAAAGAAACCAAAAAAAAAAAAAAAAGGAGAGAGAGGGGTTGGAATTAGAGCTCCTTTTCATTTGCTATCCCTAATGATGTAAAACCATGGTATAATTAGAGCTGCAATCAGCTATTCAGTGAAGACTTGAACTCTTTTGAACCAGCCACTCACTGCTGTTTACCCTTTAGGCTTGCAGTGAAAAGTGAGTTGCAAGTCATGCCACTTAAGCATCGAGCTGCCAGAAAATTTCAAACTGTCTTAGCAGCTGCTGAAATAGAGAGGAACTGAGTCCAAACTGCCTTTGGGACAAAAATCACAACCTGGGAGTCATCTGATGGTTACCACAGAGCACGTTTGCCAGTGCCAAAGCTTGTGGAACGGGAAGAAAAGTTCCCCATTTCCAGCAGTGTTTTCAGCTCAAGTACAGAGGGAGCAGAGCTTTGTACTGAGGTCTTTGTGCCGTGTTTGTATCTAGGGACTCCCTGGACCCCATCTGGCCGAGCTCAGAGCTGCTGGTGCCAAACATCATTCATGTGCCACCTTCAGGGTCGGTTTTCTTGTGGCAGCTCCTTTCCTGGACCCCCAGAACAGGTGCAGATCTAATTCCTTTCTGCCCCCTGGTGTGCTCAGTTGACTTCTAAACTTTTTAAAAATCCCATTTCCAATCACCTCTTTTCTCCTTGTCTTACCTTCTGTCCATCACCACCAGCTACCAAAGCTCCTGGTACTTTCTGCTCAGGTATCTTCTACCAAACCTGTTTGTTGAATCTTTCCATTTGTCACTCAGTAGAGGTTGTTTTGAGCTCTATGCTGAAGAATGCCTGATATTGTAGTACAAATAATACCAGACACATAGGCACCCCTCATGTTTAGCAAATCATATTTAGGAAATCAGAATTGTAGGATGCTTAAAGAAATACATGCCCATGTGTAAGGCTAAGATTTATTTTTCAAGTTCATTACTTTATATTCCAGGGTCATTGCTTTGTAATTCCAGAGTCATGGATTTCCTGGTTTAACGTGGAATGTCATTAGGCATTTAAAAATCTGTCTTCAATTGTTTCCTCTTGTTTATTTTTGTTACTGCTTCCTTTAAAGAGCTTTGCCTGGCAAGAAGGGAATCAGATTAGTAAAGCTGATTTACAAACAGTTTACAAACTGTATTAGAAATGAGATGTTTTTAAAAGTTTTGCATTGTGCCTTTTTGCCCTTTTCTGGAAACAGACCATCCTAGTAAAAAGGCACTGTTAAAATTCAGGTGCAGGGAAGGAGCAGGACTGGGGGAACCTTTAGCTGGGAGTAGCTGAATCTTCTTTTTTCTAAACAACCAAGTCACTCTGTTATTCTCTTTTCTCTGTTGACTAGAATTATATTCTAAGGCCAAAAGAAGCTGTTTAGATTTAAAGAAAGTTTAAAGCAAGTTTGGCATAACATTTACTATTCTCTCGCAGCCTTATTCTGATTAGGCACTAGTGTATCAAGGAGCAGATAGGAAAATCAGTTGAAGTCGGGTAAAGATGAAATAAAGGAAATGTTATAAGTTTAGGTATTTTTAATAAGAAGTTTCAAGTTCATACCCCTCATTAGAATTGCTTATGTGCACATGTTTCAATCCAGTGTGTGAGTTAATTTTCCTGCAGCAGCTCCAGAGTGTTAGATACGCCTTTTTGGGACAATGCTGTGTATTGTTATGCAGCACCATACACTGATCACTGTAATTGGTTTTGTAAAGCAAGCAAGCAGAAACTTGTTTTCTCTTTGTGATAAAAATAAGCCGAACTTAACATTTGAAATCAGGTCGTCTTATAAATAATGTAGTATGCTGGGATTACTGTGGTGTTTTTTCTCCTTCAAAGTGCTTTACAGGTGTTAATCTTAGTGACATTAGTCGTTTGTTCTTGATGTTCTCAATTTGTGAGGTTTGGGATGAGTTTGCTTACCAAAAACACAAAGGGGGAGGTTTTTGGTGATGCTCCATGGCAAAGCTCCCATTAGACTCCAGGAGGCAGCAGGGTTTCACACAGCTACAGCCACTAAGGGTAATTGTTGGTAGCTTGCTCAGACACCAAATAGTTTAATGTATGTTACTAATGCTCATATAAATAATGCATTTGCAGGAACTAATTAATTAACACTGCCAGGTCCTGCTGGAGATTTTCCACACAAGCCGTCCAGTTTGAAATAGTAATTGACAAACATAAATATCAAAAAGCCCATGTGTGCAAAAAATCCTACCTTAAGCTTTCAAAATTCCAGATATAAAAATACCACATTAGAGTTCCTTCTGTTTTTCGCTTGTTTGCTTTTTTTATTTCAAGCTTCTAGCATTCATATCCAATTTCCTTTCCTAAACCATGGGAGGCCAAGGAACTCCAAACAAAGCACATTGTCCTATGGACACTTGATTCTGAAACAAACAGCTTTGTGATATTGCAATTCTGATAATGAAGGAGACTCAGCATTGCTGGGGTATGAGCATTTTAATTGCCTGCAGAATTTCCAGCTATTGCTGGTGTGATACATGTGAATTGCTGACACTAATCTGTTAGGCATTCGAGGCCCAAGTGTTTTCCCCTCAGCTACCCTTCATTAACTCCATTTGCACTGATTCTCTCCCAGAAATGAGTAAGCAAATGAAGAGATGCCTTTGAAATCCGCTTTTTGGGTCAGCATCAGTTTTACATGAGCTACCCTGCATTTTTGTGGCAGCATGGCCTATCTATGCTACAGCTTGTGTCCCCCAGATATATGTGTCATCTGAGCTCCAGAGTTGCTTGGAAGTGTAAAATAGGATAAAACAGTTGCTGATTCATTATTTGGCATTTTGTTACACATTTTGTATTTTTTTTCAAGGGTTGATATAATCTTCTAAAGTTTTTTTGCTATTTCTTGGAGGATGGTCTAAGGCCAGGAGGAAACCTGTACTTTAATTGCTAAGGAGGTGAACAATTGTCATGTTTGGAATAGGGAAATAATGTCAGATTTGTGTAGTCCTGCGTGCTGACAGCACAATAGTGGTGGTGTGCACGTTACACGCATGGCTGCCTTTCTGTGGCAGGGAATCTGGATCTGCTTTAGCATCAGTAAGAAAACCAAAGCATTTGCTGAATGCTGGAAGAAAAAACATGGCTGAAATCTCCTCATCAGGATGTTTTATTGCCTGAACCATCCTATCTTGCAGAAAGCAGTAGGCTCTGATATAAGAACAAAACAGGAGATTGCTTATCAAATGAAGGATGAGAGCTCTGAAACTCTTCCTAAAGGGTTTTTTTCCCCCCTCCTTAGCTTGAGGTTTTGAAAGTTCATGGGGGTTTTTTTTCACCTTATGTTGATTTGGTTTTGGTATTAAATGCTGAAGTGGTCTAAGTGGAGCAGCTTAAACCCACACAGTGTTGTTTTATATCAAATGTGATGTGATGTAACACAAGGTGGCACAGCAGAACCTAATACTGTGCATTAGATAAGGCAGATTTAGCTGGAGATGTGCCTCCCACATCTTCATGGGGATTTGCACGGCAGGAAATGGAGCAGACTTGGAGGTGTGCAGCAAGGAGGGTTTCCTTCCATTCAGCTTTTCCTCCTACCCCTGCATACTGCCTGGGTGGCATTTTGGTGTGCAAGTAAATAATGAGTTTTATCAGCCACACTGCAGGTAGGTGCAGTAGCTGCTGCCTTGATTTGGCATTATAATAACCAGCTATAACAGAAGTAATGAGGTGTCAGAAATCCAAGAAAGGTCTTTGTTTATCACTGTAATT
This sequence comes from Sturnus vulgaris, assembly GCF_052056855.1. Lineage (NCBI taxonomy): Eukaryota > Metazoa > Chordata > Aves > Passeriformes > Sturnidae > Sturnus > Sturnus vulgaris. The sequence continues at coordinate 6,230,026 of NC_142253.1, forward strand.
AAATACATTTGGAGAGTCATTAAAAGCAATAGCAGGTGGGCAAAACTGAGGAAGAAGGATGACTTCGTAATGGACTAGTCAATGGTTTTATTCTGAAATGGATTGCTTTTAAATATCTGTCTCCATGTCTCTAAGTCTCTCCATTCTGAATTTATTTTCCCATTCTGCATTGGGATTTTATATTTATTCATTTTAATGTTTATTTTTATCTCGTTCAGATAGTTATTTTTGGGATGGTGATAGTAATTAGATTATACCAGCTTTAAGACTGAGTTAACCTGTACCTTTTGTGCCAGCAGACCTGCAGTGCACCATAAGTTGGGCTTAAGAATTTGGCAGGGCTTCTAGGCCAGACAGACTTGGTAGAGGAGGAGGAGGCTGAGCTTCAAGGAGGGGACACACCTGGCTGAGGATGCTGGGGCAGGTCAGGACCCTGAGGCTGGGAGCACATTAAGGTGATGTTGGTAGGGGTGTGCAGGTAAATATCAGTCCTCAGAAGTTTTCTTTCCATGTTCCAGGATTCGTTTCTGAGATGTACAGCTTACATCCTTGAAAGTATATCTAGTTATATTTAGTTATCTATTTTAATAGATAACTATTTTCAAACTAATAAAGTTGTGTTTTGTGAAAACATCCATACAACCATGTCCTCTAATAAAGCTTTTTAGTGTGCCTTGTGTGTTTGTGCACTCCCCAGCTCTGAATCTGCCTGAGCATTCTGTAAATGGTAGCTTTTTATTAGGGGATGTTATATATTAATAGCAACATCCAACTAATGCCAAGAGCCTCTGTGCAAGCTGCTCCCCAGATATGAAACACGAGAATCTGCCATAAACCACCCAGTCTGAGCACATGGATTTACACCTTGTAGCAGTGCTGTGGTAAGTCTGAAGGCAAACACTCTCACTGAGCAGGATAAATACAGATGTGACTGTAGCAAAATATGATTTTTCCTCTCCAGTGTCCTCTATCCTAAGCTTGGGGTTGGCCTGGAGGTGCTGCTGCCCTTTGGCACCTCCATGGTCGTGCCCTGGGGAGAGGAGCCATGGAACTGGGCATCTTCAAAACTGCAACATGTCCCCAAAATAGTGAGAAATAAAGCTTGTAAGTCCTGGGGTTTGTGGGCTTCTGGAAAAGGATAGCTGCCCTCATGGATAGCCACACATGTATGCTTATGTATATGAAAAAGAGATACATAATACTGTGTGTACACACTCCCTGTCTGTGTAAGAAGAATGTGGTGGTCTGTAATTACTTTCCAATTCTAGTGTTTAGCTTCTGGAATTTGTGAGATTTCAGAAATGTAATGTCTATGTACATATTTGTTTAAATATCAACAAAGGTTTTCATCTAAGCATATGACTCTGACAGCTTGAGCTTTATGATAAGCACTTCATTTAATGAGCTTCAAAATAAAAATACAAGAACTGCTGACATGCTTTCAACCATAGGCTAGATGGGTAATTGTCACACTAATTCTCCATCTCCTTATTATCTTACTGTCTTGGAATTATCTTATATATATGTTACTGCATAGTTAAATTTATCTTTTCATAGTAATTAAATAGCACTTTATTAGCCTATATCTTTTTTATCACTTCTAAAATCAATTCTCATTTGAGATGCTGAAAATATGACTGAGACTTTAATGGCGAGGAATTGTTCAGCATCCCAACCAAAAATGAGTATTTGAGTCTAATAAAATTTAGCATCTTTAGAGCGTCTAGAACTGAAATTCTTCCTAATGGCAATAATGTTCTATGCCTCATTATGCTTTTCGTCAGTGACAGTGGGTTAATAATGCCCAAGATGATCTCTTCAAAACATTGCTTTCTTGGCATTAGAATTGAACATTAGCCTTAGGAATGTAGCATTTTTCACTGCATTTGGTAGTTACCAAAGTTGAATTATGGCAGGGCTATATTACTGCAGTGTAAATTATTCTCTTGCTTAAAGCTTGTATTGCATAGCTAATTTTTTTTGCTAGTGCAGTGACACTGTTGTTATGCAAATCACAATGACGAGCAGAAAAGTTTTGCAGGGACAGGTAGGGGATTTCTTCTTGATATTTTTCTTTCTTCTCCTTATGCCTGCACAGACTTGCCTCTCTTGCTGCAGATTGTTCTGGTCTGGAAAAGATGAACTTCCGTTTACTTTTTAAAATAGTATTTGTCCTTTATTAGAAATCCTTTGGCAATGGACCATAGGGAATTAAGGGGATTGCTTTGTCACCACCAATCTCTTGTCCCCTGCCCCCCCAGCAGCACTAATGGCCATTAGCTTTAATTATTTAAAGTTCCTTGTTTTGCACACAGAAAGCAGCAGTCAGTGTTCAGTGCCAGGTATATGGTTGTGACTCCAGTACTTTACCTAAACCTCATCTTTCAAAGTGTCTGTTTTCTTTGGTACAGCCTTTGGTTTTTATTCAGCACGGTGTAAGTGCTATTTAGAAAGCTTGAAGGTTTTATTTTTTTTTCCAGACAGGAACATTTTCTCTGTAAATGTTAACCTTGGGACAGAGTCCGAAATCTTTATTTTCTTGTGTTTTTCTTCATTTCCAATTAATTTTCAGCACTGGTGCATTCTGGGCTGCAGGTGACATAAGGGCAAAACCTAATGGGTGACCTTTCCTCTTAGACTCACCTATGGCTTATTCTGCTCTTGGATATAGATGGTCCACGAGCTGTCCAGGTAGGAAGAGTTAAGGAACTCTGAGAAGTGGAGATCTAGAAACAGCTGTTCTTCTCTTTTATGTGCAAAACCACCCCAAAACTGAAAAATGTTGAGCAGTACATTGTAAGCCATACATAAGGTGATAGTCAGGCCTCTGGACTGGCTCTTAGCAATTCCAGGAGCCTTTGTCCTATGGGTGGGTTGTGCAAACTACTGTGCAGAGTTTGCCATGTTTCATGGTCTTCCCTTGTTACTTAGGTTGCATAGAGACAAAGGAGTTGAGCAAAAAAAGTTCCTTTAAAAATTACACGTTAGAAACAGCAACACTCAGGGTCAAGTTTTGTCCCATGTGTTCTTTCATGAACTCATCATAAATAGGGTTAGCAACCTTCCAGCTTCCCAGAAGTTTTACCACTCATGACTGGACAGTTATCAGAAATAATATGAAATAAGCTGAATTATGGATTTCATTCCTGGGTCACATCACTCACGACATAACACAGTGTCATGTAACAGAAGTACAGCTCCTCATAGGTAGTGGCATTAAGAGTGCTGAAGTCATGCTACAAAACTTGCTTAATGATTTGCATTTTTTCCCCTATGTTACAAAATGTAGTTGAGCAGATGGATGCAGCCAGCTGTACACAGAGCTTTAGGGAGTACTGGGGAGAAAAGGGAGAGGGTTTTGTTAAGATAAATGTAATAATCTCTGTGATAATTAGTTTAATTTAGATCCCTGCATCTGACTCATTTTTGACTAACCTTGTATGAAGTCTTTCTTGCTTTGCTCCTGGGTCTGTGAATTTAGTTTGATTACAATCCCTTTTTTTGTTAGTGTGGATTGCTCACTGATCACTGATATTTTTCATTAAGCAGTTGCTTTATTACATTGTTATTTAGAGGGAAGTAATTTGTGTTTTCTAATTAATTTAATTCCAGGCACATTTACTAAGTAGCTACAATGAGCCCATTCAAGGGGTTTTAGGTCATATTGACATTGCTTACCAGATGTGCTCATTTGTTTTAAAACATTGTTAACTCTGTGGTTACAACAGCCCTGTGTGATTGCTTGACTCTTCCATTTTCTCTAATCTGTATCTCCAAAACCCCCTAAAATTAGAAGATGCATTTCAGGTCCTAGTGAGAGATGCCTATAGGTATCAAATCACAGGGAAATTATATTGCAATGTCAGTATAAATCATTACTGTTCTATTACTGGGTTTGAGGGCATGGCAGGGACATCGTCTGGCTTCTCCTAGCCAGGGATGTGGAGCCACTTATACAACCACCAAAAAGCTGGATAATGACAAAAAGATGCAGACTGGGTGTTTAGTCTATGCTTGGCCCATTTAGCTCTGAAAAAGTTGCAGAGAGGTTTTGGGAGAGAATGGGGCAGCCAGGAGGATGAGCTTGAGCAGTGATGGGATGTGTTAATGGAATCCTAAGGCCAGTGTTGTTATTCACAGTTGTCACTGTCCCGAATTCATGGACTTGGGAGATGTTTTCACCAGAAGCTTTTTGGAAAAGCTCAGCATTTCCTTGCTAGTGGTGCTCCCAGGATTTGGGGGTTATTCAAGCTCTTAGTGTTGATCACTGTTAAATACTGTACCCATTCCATCATCTGAGCATGAAAACTCCCCATTATACCTATCATTTGCTCATTTGGCCTGCTGTGCCAGGAACTGGAGTTCTAAAACGAGATCCTAATTAGATGAATAAATAATATTTTCATAGGAAAATGTACAGGCAGGTTATTCCCCTGACTATAAGCTTGTCCCATGAAAAACTGCCAACATTTGTTAACGTGTTCTGCAGTCACTTATTTTGGTAAGAAGTAAATTATTGCTTGTTCTGCAGCAAAGTCTGGCACAGAGCAGTGACACTGTAAGATTCATTGGCCTCTGAAGGAGCCACCAAACAATAGCCTTGATGTGTTTTCTGTTATTTTTCAACTGTTTTCCATCTCTTTGGGGTTGGAACAGCCGACATCAATGACAAACTTTGAAGGAAAGATTTGTTCAGTAGTTCATGCTTACTAAATTTTAATGCTTTTAATGCAATTGACTGAATTCTGATACAATTTGACCCAGCAGCTCACCTGCATTTCTGTTTTATTTTTTGGAGGGAACATTTAAAATGTTGTTAAATCTTTTCTGTCTCATGCTGGCCTGTTAAGGGTGCGTGTGTGCATGGGGATGTGTTCTAGGTATTGATTTAAAAGGAAAGATCATCTCTTGGAAAAGGAGAGTAAACGTGTGTGCATGCATGTGGAAGGAGGGAGAGAGAGAGAGAGAGGAGAATCTCTATCTGTGTGTTTATCTCTGTGATAAATGATGCCTGTTAAAAATGTGGCTTGCCACGAATGTTATGAGTGTTTTCCTCTTTAAGGGCATTATACAAACACAGTCCCCATCAGCAGAAATGAAGCTGCAGTCTTGATTGTTTAGTTCAAACAGTTTGATGTTTCATTGTCCCTCAATCAATCAGTGCCTGGAGGCGTATCAGCTATTGGCTGGGAATGCATCAGAGTGACATGCAGAGCGCAGATATTCCTCAAAAGCTTGAAAATATTTCATTTAAAATACTCAGTACAGTATGCATCCCAGTCTGAGAGCAGCAGCGAAGTGAGCTCTGATTATCATTTTTAATTGTGGATCTTCCCTATTCAGTGCTAACATCTCCCAAATTACCTTAAAATAAGCATCTTCCTAGACAGATTGTAATTCACTTGCATCACTTATTTTATTCTCTGTGTAAAAGTTAGATGAGGGCATGGGGTTTAGAATAAATAAAAAGCATAAAGTAGAAAACATAATGCGGCATAAATGCCACATAAATCACATCCTAAAGACAAAAGCAGATTTCAAACATCTGAATTACTGAGCACTTAATGTGGAGTGTAATCTGTGTTTTGGTTTATGTTTGTTTCTGGAGTGTCACACAGAAAAACATAGAGGGTTTCCTCTCTCTTCCAACAGCGGGGAAAAAGGGAGGTCTTGACCCCAAGGAAGAGTTTTTCCTGCATTGTAGGTAAATCTCCAGACAAGTGTCTCCTGTGCTGCTGGCAGCTGGGCTCTATGCACAAGTAGTTGATTGAAATCTCACTTGAGTTCTCTTGCTCATCAAAGAGTGAGTAAGAGGCTGCTTCAAAATGCAAAATTATCCTTGAAAAAACCTTCCCTGGTGCCCTCGCAGTTGTTTATTCCTTTACATCACCTGCAGTCGGTGTAATCCCCCCTTCTCCAAGCTGCCTAGCATCCCCCCAGGGGTCAGGGCACTGGTAGTGCTGTTCTCAAGCCACAGCTCTCTGAAATTGTACCTAACAAATAAAATCTCAGGCTTCAAAGATTCACACTCAGGATGGACAGGAAGGAAAACGTGTGTTTTTTCAATAATTTTAGGGAGAAAATCTTATTCCTCCTCATGCTTTTGTTGTCCTTTGCCCAGCCCACACCTCTCGGCTCAAGCCCAGTGCATATTTCTCGTTAAAAAAAATAGAAAAATCAATTTCTAAAGAAACACTTTTTTAAAAAAAATCAACCTGTTTCCCCTGCGCCGCCGCGATTGGTCCGACCAGAGGCGAGCGCGTCAAAGCGAAAGATCCTCGGCTTAATTGTGAGCTAAGCCTGCTGTAATCCAGGGGAGCATTTGAGATTCTGCCCAGGCAGGCGCTCAGGGCTGTGGGTTTCTCCCTGCTGCTGCAGCAGAAGCCGGCAGGGCTGATGCAGAGAGAGCTGTGCTGCCTCTCGCCGGGCTGCCATTCGATATGAGCACACTGCCAACTCCGGCGCCGCACATAACTCTGCGGATGGCTACCTTCGGATGATGCACCTAGGGGCTTTTCTTTAAGGGAAGGTTATCGCTTAATGCTAATGTTTATTTCTCCCTTGTTGCCATTTTTCAGGACTGCCAGTCCCAAAGAAGAGCCCAAAGTCGGTAAGCACTTTTCAGCTACTATTTCTGTCTGTTTGTCTGCTTTGAAGGGGAGAAAAGCATGAGTTTGAGTTGTTCGCTTTCTGGGTGTCGATTGTTTTAAGTTGTCTTTCTGTTGCAACCATGATTGCCTCGCACGGCTCCGGCTGCATGGGGAGATGAGAGGGGGATGCACTACGGAAGGGGGACTTGTTTGCAAATAAAGCCTCCCTTTACAAATCCGCTTCCCTGACAGATGAGCTTCTCTCTCGTTTAACTTACCAAAAAAAAAAAAAAAAAAAAAAAAAAACCAAAAAAAAGGAAAAAGCTATTGTTTCCTTTTGGAAAGATGGGAGGCTCCACCTTCTTGCCAGATAGCAATTCCTGTCGGGTGCTCATAGGCACCAACCTTTTCCATTAACTCACTGAGTTTTCTTGAGAACCCGTGGCTGAATTATTAAGAGAATGGGAAAGCATGCAATTGTCGGGAGAGACAAAGCACGAACAGAGCGTGGGTACAGTTTCCAGGGAATACAGTCAGCTGTCCGAGTGCCTGCTCTGGAGGCATTTCCATACTGAGCAGGATTGTCCTGCAGGTGTAAGATTCCTCATTTTTTAAAAAAGCAACAACAGAACAATATTTTCTTGTCCCCTCAAATGTATTTGCATGTAAAGCTGTTACCTGGAAACATCTTAGCATCTTAGCTAGCAGCACAGAAGCTGTGATCTAAAGTATCATTAAAGCTCCATGAATGATATTATGGAAGAAATTAATGTGCTATTTGTATGCAACAAAAAGCAATGTTTTATTTGTAAAGGGAATGAAATATCTAAAGCCTGAAAGTTTGCAGTTATCTGTTGAGAGTGGGGGAGAGACAAAATTCTCTGCCAGGAGCTTAGGGGAAGCAAAGCAAGTGAGGTATTTGCCGTGCTGTAAGATGGTGTGAAACTTCACCAACAGTCCCTGGTGGTGCCAAAACCTGCAGCTGGGCACAGCCCACCTCAAACAGCCGCAAACCCGGGCAAGAGGTTTAGGAAGAGGCTGAGCAGAAGGCTCCTGCTTTTAATACAATCTCTCTGCTCATCCAAAAAAGAAAGCCCTGAAATAATTAATGTGATTCTGATGGCTTAGGGCAGCGCTGATTAAAGTCATGTGAGCCCAGGCCTCTACCATTGTCATCTCACATTAATGTAGGGAGGCAGAAGTGCGGGGTGTGCTCCTCGCAAATCACGGCGCTGTCTGTCAGCCCCTGCCCGCTGCTGCTGTCACACACGGGGCTGTTCCGGCCCTGGGGAGCCCGGAGCGAGTGTGTGAAATACAAGAGTGTCTGCAGTGAGTGAAATACAGGCGTGTCTGCAGTGTGTAAAATACAGGTGTGTCTGCAGTGTGTAAAATATAGATGTGTCTGCAGTGTGTAAAATACAGGTGAGTCTGGATTGTGGAAAATACAGGTGAGTCTGGAGTGTGGAAAATACAGGAATGTCTGGAGTGTGTAACATATACGAGTGTCTGCAGTGTGTAAAACACAGGTGTGTCTGGATTGTGTAACATAGATGAGTGTATGGAGTGTGTAAAATACAGACGTGTATGAAGTGTGGAAAATACAGGCGTGTCTGGCACATTCCTGCTCTGTGCCTGCACTTTCTCCCCTGGTCAGGGCAGGGCTGCTGCACACGATCTGGACCATAACTTCTGTCATTAAACCAGCCCTAATCCATCAGCCTTGCTCTTTCCAAAGCGTGGATGCTCCCACTTTGCCACTCACACTTTGGCATGGGGTGAAGCAGGATCCTGCTGTGTCAAGCACCTCTCTGGTTGACAGAGATGCACAGTGAAAATCTGAGCAGCATGTAAATCCATACATAATCCAGCCTTGGTGAACAAAGAGGCTGCTTACAAACAGGTGTATCTGTGCAACAGCAGATTTCTCTCTACTGTTTGCTCTGAGGAGCCTCTCAGTTGGGGAAAGCTGGCATTCCTTCGCTGCCTCTCCCAAGCCTACTGAAGGCTTCCTTCAGTAATTTTTCCTACGGTCCTAGGTGGTGCTGTTGCCTCTAAAGTGCAGGATTCCCAAAAAGCAGAGGCTCCTGCTCCCCTGGCTGCACACGGGGTGGGTGGCAGCGCAGTTTGCAGTGATGCTGTGCTCACTGCAGCATCGTGCAGCAGCTGCCAACAGCAGCCGCTCCTTCCTCCCCAGGCATCGCTGACCTGTGGGCATTGAGCACGGAAACCTGGAGCTAAGTGCATCTGTGTGCAGAGGAGGAAACTCCTCGGGCTCTCCAGGGTGGATTCACACCAACCCCAGAGCTGGCATGGCCAAGGCCACAGTCAGGAGCAGGGACGTGGTGGTGCCGAGCACTGTCCTTCCTTGGTTTGTTGTAGGGATGCTGCTCCACTGCAGGGTGTGGGGAGTCCAGCCTGACCTTCTTGGCCATGAGGATTCCCACTCCCTAGCTGGCACGGTTCCTGTCTGGGATCTCACCTCTGCACTCTGCCCACGTGTTTCCTGGGGATACCCCGAATCCCAGGGACCCCAAATCCCAGGGACCTCGAATCCCAGGAATCCCAAATCCCAGGGACTCCAAATCCCAGGGACCTCGAATCCCAGGAATCCCAAATCCCAGGGACCCCAAATCCCAGGAACTCTGAATCCCAGGGAGTCCCCTTTGCTGCTGCATGGCAGCCATGGGGTGAATGTGGGAGCTGCCATCAGAGCCCTGTGCCAGGGGCTGTCCCCAGCACAGCAGAGCTGTGGGGCTTGGGGGGACGTGCTGCCCATCTCCCCCTGCCCTTTGCTCAGCACACAGGGACTGTTTTCCAGCATTCCTTGTGTAATAAACAGGCTCTAGTTAGAGGACAGCACACACCGAGGCTGGGAGCAGTTGGCTTTGATCTTTACTTGTGCTTGTTTTTTGTTTCTTCTGCTGCATCAGGGAAGTCACGACTCAGGTGTCCATCCTCTTCTGCTTTGCTCAGGAGATGAACCCTCTCTCATTCCCTCATATCCTTTCCCAAAGCCCAGACAAATTCCCCACTTACTGCCAGTGGCTGTTCTTCCTCAAACAAGTCCTATTGTCTGTTCTCAGCCCTTAGTCCTGCATTCCCCAAAGGCCAACTTCAAGCTGTTGGTACCTCCTGGCTCTGGTGAGGTGTTAAAGCATTTTTCCCTGCAATTATCCTGGTATAACATGGATGAAAACAAACATTTTTTTTTCTCCTTGTTGCTTGCATCAAAATACTCCACAAGAGGGCAAAGGTTCCCACTTCCAGCTCACTTTGCTGTTGCTGCCAGGACCAGTTTCTCCAAAAAGCTCTACAGCACAAAATCTGCAGCTAGATCATCAGAAGATGGGATCACTGCAGGGGGGATAAAAGCTCTTCCAAAAATTTGATATTTTTCTTCTGAATTTAAATAAGTGCGTTGTCAGCATAGCTGACTTGTGACCAAACATACAATTCTTATGCACAGCTAGTCCTGGACAAAAGATTTGCCACATTTTTTGGGTGGATAAGCAGCACCAGGGGGTCTGCCAATGTCCTGTTTTTGTCGGGAAGAGAAATTGGTTCCAGAGCCAGTCTGTACAAGACATCCCTCTTCATTCAGAGCCCGGGGCTTGGGTAGGGCATGAGAAGCTCCAGCTTCCGTGTATTTATTTTGTCATAGCTGTAAAACAGTATCAAGGTGATTATTTTATCCCATCACCTGTATTTAAGTGTGCAATCTGCCTGGATGGACTCGAGGTAGTCACCATAGCCTTGATTTCTAGCCACTTTTTCTTATGCTTATCAGCAGCTCTGGAGAAGATCTCTCAAGAATCAGGGGTGCTCTTACTGGCCTGGGTAGTTCAGTGCCCCATGCTCTTGGTAGCCCCTGGCAGAAGTCAATAGAGTTCAAGTGATTTGCTTTGCTTGACACTGAAAACCACGATCAGCACCTCAGGGGGAGGTCAGAACCTCCTGCTCCGGCCCCAGCCAGACCCTGTGCTCATCTGCTGCTCCTGCCTGTCTCTGTGAACTGAGCAAGCTGGACAGTAAGATTCAGACCCAGGAGGACTGGTCCTAAAGCTGGGCACAAGCTTTTTGGGAGTTAGATGAGCCATCCTTTCGTTGGCATTTGGTCAGCTCATCCCTCTTGGCAGAGCTCTATGTGTACCAAGACACAAAAACAAACACAAACTTCATCTGAGCAGTGCCCTGGCAGGGACCAGGATGGGCAGAGCCCTGCAGTTCCTCGTGGGTGTGATGTGCTGAAGCTGCTGCAACATGTGCAAAGAAGTTTGGCCCCAAACCTTTTTGGCTTCCTCTGGTGATATGAAGTCGATAAATATTGTCTTGAATTGATTTAATTACATACATTCCTCATTACTGTAGTTATGTTCCCCTTGCTCTGATCCCCTCTCAGCCTCCTAAATAGAGATGTTTCAGGCTTTTTGAAGGAGTTATTTTTTGGAAAACCACCTGTCACACTAAAGAGGTTATCAACTATATCTTGAAAAATGCTTGTTTTTGAACATGTAGCTCTAGTTTAATTAGAGGTATTTTTGCTTGAGATATGCTGACACTTCCATTTGCAGTCCAAATACAAAACAGAATTCACAGTTTGTTCAAAATTTATATCTTTTCTATCACAAAATGAGAACACTTTTTGAAGTTCAAACTTTGTTTATTTTTAAATCGGAAAGCTTTCAGAGAGTTCTCATTATTTCCCTAAGGGCACAATAAAGCTTCACATTTTAGTCTCTGTCCTCCACATTCTGTAACCAACTATTTCCAGTGAGATTGGCCTGAAGTTTCACAGGATGCTTGTAGTTATTTTAGTAGTTTGGCCAAACAAACCAATCCAGATGGCTGGACTGAGAGATGTATTTTTTTTTAAAGTTGATTATTCCCCAGCATAGCTGTTTTAAAATGGCTTCATTAAAAATTGAAGGGCTGCATGTGAATTAGCTTCATTTACCACTTAAAAAGCTAAAAATGTTAGAAATGGGTTTGATATTTGTATTTGAAAGTCTGCAGATGAGTAATCACAGCAGGTAAGCTTTGTTCAAAATTGCTTTAAAGGACAAAAGCAATTTCACATTCTAGTCAATCGAGATACCCTTTAAAAAGATGCTGGTAGTGGATCAACAACTCTAATGCAAGGCTGAGAGGTCAGCATTATTTGGGCTGTTGAAGCTGGGATTTTTTTCTCAGCATTTTCTGAAGCATTCTCTGAAGAATGTACAAGCTCACAATAATTTTACCTGAGGTTTTGGGGGTTTTTAAGACTTTAAAAGAGGGCACTTTTTATGGTTACTTTCTCCTCTGTAATTACTTCAGCTGTTCTGTGATGGAGCATTGGCTGCCTGGGGTCTCTGTTCAGAGGGAGCCAAGGGGTGGCCAGACCTGTGGCCAGTGAGCCCCATGCTGACCCAATCTGTGTCTGCTGCTGGCTTCTCTCCCTAGCCCAGCCTGGGTTCCTAGAGAGAAAGCACAGATTTCTGCTGCAATGTTTTCAGATGCCCTCTGCCAGCGGGAGGCTTCAATTTCCACCTGAGGTTTATTGGTGTCAGTAGCCTGACCACTTCTAGCTGGGAAATAGTGGATGTTGGAAAAACAACCTGTGGGATGCTGTTTTTCCAGCCATTCTCTGTGTCACAGCAGCCCTGGGAACACAGTTCCCTTTGCCAGAGCAGGTGGGAGATTGCACTCAGCCTTGGTGTCAATCCAAGGTTCATCTCACAAGAGCATTAAAAAGCATTTGCTGCAGTGTGGGGAGCTCTTCTTGAGGATTTTGCTGCATATTGAGTAGTGCAAATCCTGTCAATGCAAATGTGACTTGTGTTTCCTTTGAGCACACAGTTGTGAATTTGAGTTGAGAACTATAAACCCTGCTTAGCTAAATAGTAAGCAGTCAGAACTTTTGACACACTGCTTTGGAATAAGCCCTGAGTTTAGATGGATGCATTTTTTTCCTATTTTAATATACTTAATTAAAACAAATCAAACTTCAAATAAACATTTTCACATCTGTTAAGGTCTGCAGAAGTCCCTTGGATGCCCTGGGGAGCAAAGCCACTAAAGGGGTAATCTATTGTCCACACACTTGTAACGTGGGGAGTTGCAAGAGCTGCAGAGAAAAGCAATGTTGCATAGCAAGGGCTGTGCTCGAATCTGTTTCAGAGGGACAGTCTGAGTTTTCACAGTAAAATCTGAGAGTTCTTTCATTTTCTTTCAGGCTCAAGTTAGACCCAAATATGATCTGAATAGAAGGTTGTTGAGATTTTCTGCCTTAATTCGGGAAAAAATAAGTGTGCTGAGACTAGTAACCTATAATGAGATTTAGATCTGTCTTATGTGTGAGATGAAAAAATGGGGTTTTTTTAAATGATAAATTACTTTGTTTTGTATCTCTCTTTCTGTCACTCTGCCTATCAGAACCTGTCACCAGGGAATTCAACTGCACCCAGCATTAACTGGGAAGCAGCAAAACTGTGACTTATATATTTACTTATGTGCATGCAGAAACGCCTGATCAAAGAAGGGAGAAAAATTGATGGGAAAACACCCACTCAGCGACCAATAACCGTCTGTTCTCTCCCTTTCCACTCGCTCCCTTCCTTTACAGCAACCACTTGAGAGGAAAGACAGCCAAAACAGCTCCCAGCAGAGCGTGTCGAGCCAGCGCAGCGGGCACACCGCGTCCCCCGCGCACAGCACCCAGGTGCTGCCGGACTACACGGCCCCAGAGGCACCGGCCCCCGACCAGCCAGACACCTCTGGGCAGAAAAAGCCAGACCCGTTCAAAATCTGGGCCCAGTCCAGGAGCATGTATGAAAGCCGACGTGAGTATGAAGCAGGTGTAGTTGTTGCTAAGGCTACGGCGCCGGCAGCTGCTCCCTGTGTATCTTCTTTCGTGGAGAGATGAATCTTTTAGGGTTTCTGCTGGAATTTTTAATTATTTTTTTTTTTTTTTTTTTTCCGCTGGTTCGTTTGGTATCTGTCAGGGAGATCCACTTGGTAGAGGTGCAGTTTGCTCTCTCATGAGGATTTAGATCATCTCTAGGAAAAGGCACTTAGACCAAAGCTTAAAATGAAAAATCCCTTTAAAATTAAAGAGCGTCTGTTCCACTATATTTTTATTGTGCTTTTAAATTAAGCTAGAGAAGAATTTTCTAGTTTGTTATCCAGATCCTAAACTCTTTTTTGGGGTTAAGACTCATTATCTGATATGCAAAGGAATTTCGGTAAGGAGGGGAAGTATTTAGTTTGCTGAAATTCATATCAGATGCTTTTCAGTCTCACTCTGGGGAGAAGAAAATCCAGCTGAGCCATTTTCTTTGACCAGAGTGGACAGATTAACAATACAGATATTAAATGCATATTGTAAGTGGCTTTTATGGCAATTAATAATCTGCACACTTGGCTAATAATTCAGCAGGGTTTTGACTCTGTTCCAAGACTATAAATGTGGTTTCAATCAGTTTCTTCTCGAGAAACAAAATAAACACATTGGCTTTGCTTTAATTGCACTGCTGAAGATGATCAAATCTGTAAAAGCTTCTTAAAGAGTTAGAGTATTAGGTTCATTTTGAAAGGCAGTAGTTACTTCAGTTACAGAAAAGGGAGTTTCAAAGTCTTAGCGCTCTGAGAGTATCACGTGCAGTTTGATTTTATTGTGCTAACTGGAAATTGGTAAAAACCAGTAAGAAATTAACCTTTACCTCAGAATGAGAAATGGTAGGACTTTTTTTTACTGACTAAATGAATCACTTTGAAGTCTTATAGCCTAGAAAAATTAAATCATGAGTCACAGTTTCTTGGCTGAAGATGCATCTCTTTGGATTGAATGCCTCAGCAATGCAGTTTGTAGGTGTCTCTGCTTTTGTGCACTGCTTCTCTTCCCACCCTTTCCTAAGGATTAGGTGTACTGACCCTGCAGGCTCTCAGGCCAGGTCACGCTGATCTGCAGAGTGAAGTGACAGAACTTGTACATGCAGCTCACTGAAACAGGAAAAAAGGGTGACAGCTGAGGGACAGCAGCTCCTGAGCCCTGCAGAGCTGTGGGCAGAGCTGCTCCTTCTCCTGCCTGGGTGGACAAGTGTCCCATGGCACTGGTTCCCCTCGGCACTGTGCTGCCACTGCCTCTGACCCCCTGCAGCTACTTAGCTAATTTCTAATTAACTGTTTAACTTATACTAATTAGTCATTAGTATCAGCTTAGCAGCCTTAACTCCTGCCTGTCTTTCCTGATAAAAGCCAAGACTGATCTGGAGAAGCCCTGAAGTGCACAGGCAGGCAGTCCCCTTCTGTGTCATCTCCAACACCATGTGCTAAATCCTCCCTCTTTCCCTGATGGCTGCACTTATCCCGTAGAGGTTTTGTCCTTGGCTGGGACTAGAGCCGTCCTAGAGGCCTTTTCACATCTCTTGACCTGCTGGTTACCCCCACCCCATCGTTTCCTGTGCCACAATCCTCACTGCTTGGGCCTGTTGCTGGGATCTGCTACATCCCTTCAGCCTCCCTGTCTCACTTTTCCATAGTCCAGCATCTCTGTAGTGGGGCTGATCCCCTTCTACTGCTTCAGTCCTTTCTCCTGCCTCTTCTACCAGATGAGACCACTGCTTTTCTATGACCTTCTCATTCCATTGCTGTTCCCTTGCAGGGAGGTGTTTTCTGAGATTTCTTGGTTTCATACATAGGGTATTTTTGGAGAATGGTGGAAGTGTGATATGTTCATATCTCCTTTTAAACCATTAGAGGTATCCAAGAGCCTATGAATTTCCAGCTCTAAGCTGGAGTGAAACACATTCCCTGGGGATTAACCTGCACTCTCAGCTAGTGACATGGCTTTGTTGTGGGTAATGAAATGTGAAGAAAAGCAGGAAAGATAAGTGAAAAATTGAGTTGGATGTGCTCCGTCTACTTTTGTGGTCTGATCTTAAGGCATGACTGGTGGTTTTGCTTCAAGGTCAGTGGTCAGCTCCTCCTTCCCTCACCAAGCCCTTATTTACCACCAGTCTCATAAGTAGAGTCTGTGGTCACAGCTGAGACCTGGCTCTGCTGCCTTGGGGGCTTGGGGTGAAGCCCTGTGTTCCTTTCCCTTTGTTATGAACCTGGATCATCTTTCCCAGTGTTGCCCAAGTGTAGCTCTGGGGTCATTTGTAGGGAGCTCTACTGACACTGAGCATCAGAGTGTGTGATGGGGGGAACCATTCCCTGGGAACTCCACTTTTGCTGTCTGTCAGCTCCACCTGTGCTGTTCTTCATGTTCTTACCCAGCTGCAGTTGGGTTTAATTCCAGTGCCACCTTTGGCTGGTGGAGAAACATTCATGTCTTCTCTTTCTCCTTTACTTGGACACCCTTTCCCTCAGGCTTTGGGACTGTCATCTCCAGTGACATCCTTTGGGTGCTGGGTATGGCTCTCTCTGCCACCTTCTGATGGAGGTGTGAGCAGAACTAAGTGAATATTTTATGCACAGCAGGAGAATGTCACTGAGTGCCAGAGCTGAGGGTGGCTGACACATCCAGTAACCAGGCAATTTGGTGGGTTCTAGAAGGTTCCACCACCTGAGCAGCCCCAGCACAGCTCTTCTGCCCCTCAGGCCAGGGCTTGCCCTCTGTTAATTGCTGGCCTCCAATTTTAAAAAGCCTGAAAAGGGTTATGAAATGTTCTTTTGAGAGACACGGTTTTGAATCCTCAACAAGTGGACTAAAAAACAGCAACAAGCCATTGTGTTGAAGAATATGATAAATTTAAAAAGGACAGAATTTTAGAGCATTAAATCATCCTAAGTGTTTTATTTTGTCCCATTTTTGAAATTGTTGAGCATAAAAAGAGCATAGTGCAATTTTTCAAGTGCGGTTGACACAAGAAGATGAATTCATTAGCTCCAGCCCAGACAGATCTTTTTTTTAATCTAAAAATAATATTGTAAAGAGGTTTTGTTCAATATATGAATTGCTATTCTTCAAGATATTTCTAAGAAGTACTGAATCTGTAATGAATACCTACTGCCTTTTTCTCGGGAATGCATCCCACTGTTACTTACATTAATAATAAGAATGTAGATGCAGAAAGCAAAGGCAACATTTTGAATTTTCAGAATTTATAAAATTCATTCTTCCTCTACTTGAGTTGTCTTTGGATCAGTATTCCATTTAAAAAGACTGCATTTGCCTTATGCGACCTGTCTCACTGAAGTCATTGGCAGAGCACAATTAGGTTGAAAAGCACCAGCTAAGCCATAATTGTGTAAAAGCATGTGTTTTTATGATTTACCCATTGAATCTTCATATCAGAAAGTGCTCCTATTCTGTGGGGGAGAGCCACAGACATTGCTTGTTTAGGGAAGAAAAAAAACCTAAAAATAACTTAAGCTAGAATTAATAAGGCAAAGCTAAGCAAAGGCTCCATCACTGTTTCTGGGCTCTGGCTAGGGGAAGCAGATTAGAACTGGAACTTTATTCCACAAATGGGGCTTAAAGTTTCTCCATGTGGAGCTCCCCAGGGTGAGCAGATCAGCCCTGCAAGGTGCTGAGTGTTTGGGGTCAGGTCCAAGCAAGCTTATTTTCAAGCTGTAAACTCAAAGGTATGCTTTAAGGCTAAGGCTGAGCTCAGATGCTGGGCCTGCAGGCTGGCCCAGAGTCACCAGTCTTCGCTGGATTAAGACATTTGAGAATTGCTGGCTTTGTGAGGATGTGAAAACAGAGCATTTGGTGGTGGTAACAAATGCACTCTTTGCTGGTGCTGAGCTTTAGCTGCCTGAGCTCCTCGTTATGGGTAACTCATTGCTGCTCGTGGGAGTTGTGTACATGATTCAGAGAGAAGGACAAACCCTTAAGGTTTGAAAGCTGAAGCAGTTCCAAGATCCAGGAATGACACACTTGAAGAGCACTCAGAGAGAGAAACAATTGAATGGCTTAGCAGAGAGCCACAATTCAGAAACCTCACACTGTTTTATTGAAATTTATTTTTATAATATGCTTTTTACTTTTCAATGTATTATTAAACTTCCTTAAAGATTAACACAATCTGTTGTCAAATTTTTCTGATGTGGCCTGATTGCTTTGCAAAATACTGTATCCTACATATGGCCATCTGTCAAAACAGCAGTGACAAAATGAATTAATCTGAATTGCAGATGTGTTAATGAATCCCTTTGAAGGGCTTAAGCATTTAATTAAAAGTAAAGCAGAACACGATAGAGAATTTTTAAAGCTTTTAAAATATTCGAAATTATCATTAATATTTGAATTTTATTTTCCGGCACACAATTTGTTTGGGAGGATTTTTCTCTCCCCAAATCTAATTAAATAATACAAACAAGTCTTGACCCTAGCGTGTTCGCTCATCGGCAGTTACACAGAACTGAAAATATTTGCACAATAACACAAACATTAGATACTTTTCCCTTAAAATAGAAAAGAAGAACACTCACCTGAAGTTGCATCCACCGTTTGGTGAGACTGATTTGAAAGAGGATGTTTAGTAAAAGCCCTTTGGTAGGGTTATGTCCTTTTACTGCATTAATAGTAGACAGTTGCAGTGACACTCTTGGGCACACAGAGGTATCCATGCCCTTGCAGAATGTGTTGCTAAAAGGGACCATGGCACTCCCAGCTTGTGAGCTTGTTCATCTTGCCAAGAGCTCCTGCTGAAGCCATCTTTCAAAAGCTTTCCATGCTACCACAAAGGGTTGGTTAAAGGGAAAAGACCCCAAAAAATTGAATTCTTCTGCAGTGAGATAGTTTAGAAAATGGATTTCTTGCAAAAAGAACCTTATGAGATTTATGGCTAAATTGCAGGACTTTTCAACTCTGGAACTCTCCATCAGCTTCAGTGAGACTGTCCACTCCCAATTTCAGACTTGTCCTCATATTCTTTGCTGAATCTGGGCCTTAAACATTTTGTGCTTTGCCAAGCTGTGAATCACTGAAAGTGCTGCTGCCTCAAATGAGCCAGTGACTAAAGTAAACTCATACTGATCATTCTTGAATCCATCTTATGTTGAAACTGATGTTACACTAGGCAGATTTTTATTTTATATAACATGTTAAAGTTTACGTAAAGTTTGATTTAAATGATCTGTAATTGTGTTCATTGTTCATCACCATGTATTTAGAATTTCTTTTAACATTAGGCAAAGATATTTCCATTTGGAAAACTAATGTCATGAAGTTGAAAGGTTTTTTGCAGAAAAGTAGATTTAAGGTGTTCTCACAGAAATTTTTCCTCTAAGGAGAAAAAAGGTTTTTTTAAATATACCTGCATGCATGTGCATAAATATGTAGATTCATATGTGTGTATTTTATATCCACATGTGCACAGGGATGTGAAATTTAGTATGTCATAATCCATAGTAGCTATAACCTTAACAAATTGTGCATGCAAACCTAACATGACCCATAAATTCACAATTAATTAAATGAACTAACAAGAAAGCAGATACATTAAGCTTTGCAAAATTGTAAAATTAATATTACAGCTATGTCACCTTCACCTGCAACTGGACTGAGCAAGGGTGAGAGAGAGAGAGAAATCAATTCCACGAGTTTTGGAGAATGTAAGACTGTGCTGAGAATGTATCTGTGTCTTGTGATGTCTTGTGCTGGTGTCTGTGGGGGGGCTCTTCATCACCAAGGGAGTCTGGCAGGGCCACATGCCAGGTTTGGCCACCGAGGGGCAAGGTCTGGCTTTGCTGTCCTGGCTGGATGGCGTGGGTGGCCAGGGGCTGTCGTGTTCCTGTTTCCTTCATGACTTTGCCCACATGGTTCATCCACAGGGCTGCATCACACACCTTTCCTGCCATTCCCAGAACTCTTCTTACCACTTTTGCACTGCTCTCTAAATGGTCTGGTTTAATTTGGGATAAGCAGACTGCTGTTAAAGTTTACCCATTTGGGCTACATACATGTTTTATCAGAGACAGACGTGCTTGAGATCAGTCAAGGTGCAGGGTTGCAATGAATGACTCCTAGAGGCCATTTTTCATTAATTTTCAACAAAGTTTCAGTAGGACCATGTTCCCTTTGAGTAAGGAAAATGGCTCCTCTGAAATGCAACTGAATAATGGGAGAACCTAAAATAATTCTCCAGTATGGAACCTCAGAGGGTCTCACCTCTGAAGCTCGGGGGTGGATGGGTGTTCTGGGCTGTGGCAGTGAATCACTGCTCTGCAGAGCTGCTGCAAAAGGTGGTAAAAGGAGCTTTGTACTCATTCTGTGTAAAGGTGTTGTCTGTATATCTGTTGTATCTGTGTTCCACCTCGCTGAAATCCTTCCAGTGGGAGGCGCGCCATGTGAAAGAATTGGCTTCTTTGGGGGCAGACTTGTCTTTTTTTGTTGCTTTGGTCTGACACAGCTGGTGCAGCCTGGCCTGCTGTTCCCTCCAGCAGTGTTAATTGTGTAGCTGGGACCCAAACCAGGGCCATACGGTGTCGTTCAGTGGGACTGGAGGGGTGACAAATGGGAAGGTGCTGAGAGATGCCGAGGACGCGGGGCCACACCGGAGTTCTCTGCAGAAGCCGCTTTACCTCTGACAGCTCCAACACACACTGTTAATTGTTTGGGGCCAGCCTGTGCCAAAACAGCCTGCAAAGGGCTGAGAGGCTCTCCTGACTGTGCCTGCTTGTCACACTCCCCTTGCTGAAGGCAGTGACAAACAGCAATTAATTCATTGTCTGGGTTCTGTTGTGCTGCACGTCTGTGCATGGCGAGCTGCCTTCAGCCGGAGGAGATGAGATGAGCCACACAGGCACCCAGAGTGTTCATCACCCCAGTGCTCTGTAATTGTGTCTGCACAAAAATCACCCTCTAATTCAGTAAGGGCACGGGTGTTAAGCTTAGCTTATAATTGCAGGTAATTAAAATGTAAAAATATTATCTGTAAAGCCAGCTTAAATGAAAATGTCGAAGCAGACATCTGTACCTTGCCATTCACCTATTCGTTTAATTTTTAGTATTCCCAGTTCTTAATTCATATTATGTTTTAGCTCATTGAAGAGAGACCTTCAGAGGTAACCAAAAGTCTTAAAACTGACAAGCATTAGAGCAGACCCAAATTTTTGCACAATAAGCACAGACAATGTAAAATCCAATTAGAGCTCAATCTGATATTCACTGATGCCAATGGAAAACAACCTGTTCATAGATACAGAAAGCTAGATGATGTTTCATTAAATGTGCTGCATCCTGTGTCTCAGTAGGCACTTATTTAAATTGGATTCCTGAACTATGTACTTTGGTTTCTTTGCTGAAGTTATAGGCAGCTGACTGGTAAAGCAACAGCTTTTTATTATCATTAATTATAAATTTTGGGAGGGGATCATTACAAAATTAGTCAATGTTACAGATACTATCCAATAAATATTAAATGAACCTGAAGTTGTCTTCTGATATGACATAATGTTAGCAATTAGTTATGCATTTTTTAAAAAGGGATGAAAGCAAGCATGAGTAAGTTAATATAAAACATTGCTGTTCAACAGCGCTTCAAGGTTAGTACTTCACTGTATGTAATATTCATTGTTAAAACCTTGCTGGTGTTCCATACTAATGAGTAGGTGAGGTTGGGCTTTTTTATGTTCCCAGCTAGTTTTATCTCTTCAGTGTTTTTGCAGAGCCTGCACACAATCAAGTGAGAGTCAGGAGAGCTGCACTGTTTTGAGTGGAGCCCTTCTGATTTACACCAAGTGGGGATCTGTCCCGTAGTTATTTAAAGCAGAGTTGGTAGATAGATAGCAAACTATGCTTGGGAAGTTAATTAAACAGTAGAAGTCATAACAAGTGGATGTTCTGTCTCCCATGAAAGAGGAGGCAGCTGTATTGTTTCTGGCAGAGTAATTCTCTGCTGTACACACTTACTTATTGATGGTTTGGAAGAAGCTCTTGCACTGGGTAATGATGCTAATATTGACAGAAGGAAATATAGGGATAAATAAAGGGCAAGTCACAATTAGATACTTAGAAAGTAGAAACCACTGTATAACTTTTAATAGTTATTTAAATAATTTTCCTTTAATATTTTAAACTATAAATGTTGACAGTTATGTCTCTATTTTTATGTAAAAATGAGGTGGTCTCCAAGCCCACCTCATTTAAAGGTTAAAATTGCACAGCACATCCTTTTATGTACCTCTGAGTAGTTCTGATTTAGGTAAAAAGGTGTGGTATTTTGATTTAAAATGATAGTTTTTCTTCTTTCCCTTCAGTTCCAGATTATCAAGAGCAGGATATCTTTCTATGGAGAAAGGAAACCGGGTTTGGATTTAGGATTCTAGGTGGAAATGAGCCTGGAGAACCTGTGAGTATCACGTTTTAGTTTGTGACATCTTTCAGAAGCACAGCAGTAGAATGTACGGATGTGCAGAACTGTGTTGTAGCATCACTGCTAAAATAGTGGACTATACATAGCCTGCATCTCCCCACTCTCCCTCCAAAATAACCCCACAACTCCATAACTGAAATGAGTTTGGCTTCTCCTTCTACTTTAATGGTAAACCAAATGAAAACACATAGGTCCTTGGACACTGAGGACAAGATGTCCTGGTCATGTTTGCAAGTACTTTGATCTTAGATGTCAGGTTCTCAGATCCTAGAATGCTCAGTTCTCTCCTTGAATTCAGTTGATTTCTTTACCATAAATCCACTGCCTGTGGGAGGTGTCATCCTTTCCTTTCCATGCTGCACAGGTCACAGCTAGATAGTGGCAGCATGAATTTCCATGTTTTTCCCTGCCAAAATTATTTTACTCATTTATGAGAAGAGAGACCATGAATTTGTCTCATGTTAGGGTAACTCCACAGAACTCACTGTAGATAAACCAAGACTGAGTTGGTGGGCAAGCGTGTGGTGCAGAGCTTGTAAACCCTGCAGGCAGCTGAAAGGGTAACTCAATCTCAGCTTCCCTGACAAGACCCTCAGTGCTTTTAACCATCTTCCTGTCTGGTCACTGTCTGGTTGAACACATTTCCCAAGGCTGTCTATCCTTAGAGTGAATGGACTGCCTAAAGAAACAAGATGTCAATTTATTACAATTTCACAATGTGCTGTATTCACACAGAACCGCTTTCACAGGAGCGACTATCCTGACCAGCAGACATTTGTCAACAATTTCATGTCCCCACTAAATCGGGTCTAACCACGAGTGCTCCCAGCTGGCTGCTGAGCTGCTTCTCATTTATCCCTGTCCTTTCTGTGCCAATTCCTCAGATCTACATCGGTCACATTGTACCGCTGGGTGCTGCTGACGCCGACGGCCGCCTGCGATCGGGCGATGAGCTGATCTGTGTGGATGGGACACCCGTGGTGGGGAAATCACACCAGCTCGTGGTCCAGCTCATGCAACAGGCAGCCAAGCAAGGTCACGTCAATCTGACCGTCAGGCGCAAAGTGGTTTACACAGGTAGGCTGCAGGAGCACCCCGCAGGGGTAGATTTTCTTGCCAGGATCCCATCTGTTCAGAAAATGGTCTAAGGGGAAAAAAAGCTTCTTCTAGTGCTGGGAGAACTCAAGGGATGTACTGTTATTTTTCCTCTTTTGCCTGTTTTTAGTCTTTTTTGTTCCTGATTAAATGTTTCAAGTATATTTTTTCCAGTCAAGACTCTCTCAGTTGGCCTTCCCAGTCTTCATAAGGTTTCTGATAAAATGGGGAACTGTTCCGTTTCAACATATAATTTTTAGTTTGACTTATACAGCAAACAGACACTGTGGTCGACTGCTTGTGTTTTCTATATAATTCCCAAAATAAATGTGCATAGTCACCTTTAAACTGAGTGACAGTCACCCTTAAACTGGGATAGAGGGCTCTGATGTGTGGTGGCTGCTGTCCCAGGCTCAGGGATGTAGTCAAGTGCCCTCAGGATGGGAAACCATAAACATTGTTGGTTCTGGTGGGCCTGGGTGTGTGTGTTTGTTGTCACAGAATCATAGAATGATTTGGGCTGAAAGGGCCCTTAAAGATTATCCATTTCCAGCCCTTCTGCCATGGGCAGAGACACCTTCCACTAGACCAGGTTGCACAGGTCTAGAGAGTTTTCTGTGTGCTGAGTTATGCTGGGCATTGTGCACACGCTGCACAAGTGTAGGATCTAAATGAACAAAAAAAAAGCTGGCAGAAAGATAAAGATGCAAAGAGAAGTGACACTGCCTGGTACCATTTTGGCTCCCAGATAAGCGATTGAAAAATGTCATGAGAGCAGAGAAAATGAAGACACAAGCATGAGCTTTCTCAATAACATGTGGCCTTATGTTTAATATTGGAGAATAACTTTTGAGTGCTGCTGGTCCCCTTGAGTCCCTTTAGGAACTCAGGTGTGGGATTTGCTTTAACTCATTCAAAAAATAAAGGATATTATGTAGCTTTTTAAGTTTAGTCATCATCAGATAAATAGGCAGTGAGGTACTTTGATCTTAGAGAGAATCAAAATAACATTCAGGTTGGAAATTAGGTCCTCAGTGGAAGTTAGGACTAGAAGAGTACCTCTAAAATATCTCTGTGTTCTTATCCAGGCCTGAACTCCTTCTGCACAATAATAAATGTTCATGTATCTTTTTTTTTCCTTCTTCCCAATGTGGATTAAACATCAGATTATGTCTCTCTTCTGACAGCCTCTCTTTAATTCCTGACCAAGGTCTGGTGTGAAAGAAGCTTTAGAAGAGCATTGGGAGGAAGGGAAAGGGCAGCTGAATTTTGGTATTGTTTTGTGTGTAGATTTTCTATGCAGTTTTACAGGCTCCAGGCTGGAAACTACCATGAAAGATTTAGATGCATGAGATTTCTCTTGGTATTTCATTCAGAAGCATGTTACTGCAGATAGAGCTATTTCTGAATCATTGCAAATGTGGACACTTACTCTAGGATAAATTATTCAGAATCCTTTCTTTCACCTTATATTTGCAGGCTTTTAAATTTCAGCATAACTTTGTACAGAAGGCTGTTCCTGAATTTTGGTCCCTTGTTCCTCCTGTCATCTGTATGCCAGTAGAAAAAGGTTGTTAATAAAATGAGTACTCTCTGTCCTGAGATTCATGGAGGGGGGATTTTATGTACCTATATTCTTAATATGAAGAATACTATATATTTAGTATATACTTTTGAGTATATAAGCGCAGACAGGACTTCTATCCAAGGATATTTTAAAGTCCTTTTTTTCACATCATGATTTTACAGGTTTAGATTTTGTTTGCCATCCATTTTCTTGCTGATGCTTTTAAGATCTTCAACTTAATTTTGATTCACCAAATTGGAGAAGTGACCTGATTAGCACAGGCAGCCATTCAGCAAGGACAAGTGCAATATGCTGCTCTCAGCTGCACAAATGGGCTGAAGAGAACAGACTGAGCAACAAGAAGTGGAAGCTATTGTGGGCCATGAGCTTTCTGCTGAGGTTGGCTCAGGTGAAGAAAAAGACTGTGAAGGGATGTAGGCAAGGGGGAACTCTCATAATTTCCCAACAGATGATGGCTTAGTGCAATATGGTCCAGCACTTCAAGAAAGACATATTTAAGTTGGAGAGAGCCCAACTGGAGGGAGTCCAGAAGACCAGGGAAAATAGGGAGAGCTCTAGAAAACATGGTCTGAAAGGAAATATTGAACAAATTTGGATTCTTTAGCTGAAAGCCGAGGAGGGGGAGGAGGAATTAAACTCCCCAAGAATATAAGAGGCTGCTGCAAAGAGGAAGGGAATAATATGTTCTCCATATGCCTGTTAGATAGCACTAGAAATAATAGCCTTATGTAGCAGCAGGGAAGATTTAAGTCAGATATTGCAACCAATAGATTGCCTGGGGAGATATTTAACAGCTGATTAGACAAACATCTGTCAGGACTGATATTAGGTATAGTTGGCCCTCACTCAGGCGGAGTCTGGACTAAGCAATTTTTTTGAGATTTCTTCAAGCCTTGTGGTAGCTGATTAGATTTTAAACTAATACCCCTTGCAACTTCAGTTGCTGTTAAACACTTGTTTAACATTAATATTAACAATGTTTAATGTCTATACCAGACTGTACAGATGATAGTTGCTAGTTCTTCTATCCAGAAACATTTGGTTCACAAGTTGTTTTGCTCATGTTGAGAGGTTTTTATTACTAAAGATCCCATTAATCAAAGGCAAACAGTGCACTAATTGATAACTTTCAGTTTAAAACTACACAAAATGTGTTGTTGTGAGATATTACTGCTTCTCCTTGTGGCTTGTGCATATATATGTACAACGTACATATGGTTTACATGTATAACTGAAGTGGGGATGCAATAGCTAGAGGAGGAACCCTTGAACTAATGTAATCCAGGTTTGAAATGCCACAGAGCATCCAAGCACACAGTACTGCACTGATTTAACCAGGCTGCAGTTTGACAGTGGATGGCTTTGGCTGAGTGACCACACACAGGAAAGGGTGAGCACATGTGGGCAGTGCCACCACTGGGCAGAGCTATTGGTGGTGACATTTGAAAGCATTCATCTATCTATCTATCCATCCATCTATCCATCCATCTATCCATCCATCCATGCTGTGATGGATAGACTAACACAGGTGATTTTCTTTTACCCTTTTCTCAGTATGCAGGAGCAAGGACTTCTGAACAAATAACCAATGTGATTAAGCAGAAGCCACTTTATTGTTTACCTTATACCCTACTTATACATTCTAAAACTACTGTCCACGTGGTCATGCATTACTTGATTGGTGTCTCTGTCTTGTCCACACACTCTGCACACACCTTGCAGGAAATATGATTGGTTACCAGTGCTTCACCACCCACCTTTATCTTGGTTCATGCCATCTTGGTATTCTGCTTTTCAGCTTTATCTTGGTACTCTGTTTTTCAGCTTCTTCTTTTCCAATTTAGCACAATTTATGTTTCAGTAGCCTTGACAAATTCCAGAGTGTTTGATAAAAACAGCTGAAATGTCGCTGTTGAGGTGGGCACGACATGCAGAGGGGCACACTACATTTCAGAAGGCTAATATCCCATTTATTACAACAACCAGCTGTCTTTTGTACCATCTACAAAGTTTACACTTTATTCATTGGTTACAATAGATCAACATAACGTTGATTGGTGTAAAACCATCACCACTTCTGTTTTCCACAAGACTTTTCTAAAAATACTTTTCCCAGCTCCAGGTTTTCTTTCCCGCTTTTCTCTTTCTCTTTCTTCTCTTCTTGGTCTCCAGGCCAACGGCCTTGATAGAATACCTTTGAGAAATAACCCTTATTCATTAACCCTTTCTGTCCCACAGACCAGCTGTAAGCCTCTTGATGCCTTTAGTTTTAAGTTTTCCTATTCTCCCTGGATGTGCTTTTCTGATGTGCTAGGGTGATGAAGACAAAACAGTCCTATTCTAGTTAAGAACTCAAGGGCAGTTTCTCCAAACTTCAGGCCCTAAGCACAAACAACGTGGAAACGTGGAGGGTGGGTTCATGAAAATGAACCAAAACCTATGAAAGTGAAAGATTTTGTGACCAACCCCTCCTTTGCTTCCATCTTGGAGCCATCCAGGCAGGGGTCACAACTGTAGCACTCATACTGCTAGGGTGTGGCTTTTGTAGGCCTTTCGTAGGCCTCTCAATAAATACCCATTTTATTCCCCTTAACTCTGTGTGTAGCCTCTGTTACAGCTCCTCAAGGAATCACTCTCCATACTGGAAAAGAGCTAAAAATGGCTGTCGCACCGGGCTGGTGCACCTGGTATAAATTATTCAAATACATTGCTGCACCAGCAGACAGCTGTTCCCAAGCACTATCGTGGTGCAGCCCGCTCCAGCAGCCGTTTTTCTCCCCTCCCCAGTTCCCAAGGCGGAGAATGAAGTGCCATCCCCGGCCTCCTCCCACCACAGCAGCAACCAGCCGGCCTCTCTGACGGAGGAGAAGCGGACGCCGCAGGGCAGCCAGAACTCGCTCAACACGGTCAGCTCGGGCAGCGGCAGCACCAGCGGCATCGGCAGCGGCGGCGGCGGCGGCAGCGGCGTGGTCAGCACCGTGGTGCAGCCCTACGACGTGGAGATCCGCCGCGGCGAGAACGAGGGCTTCGGCTTCGTCATCGTCTCGTCGGTGAGCAGGCCCGAGGCGGGGACGACGTTCGGTGAGTGCTGCGGGCTTTTGGCTGCGCCTCGAGCCACACGAGAGGTTTGCAGACCGAGGGGGAGAGTGGGGATCTGTTTAATTAAGAGTCGTGAGCGCGCCCCGATTTAAGTAATTAATAGCGTAATCAGAGGTGAAGGCTCGGTAGGTGTTTGCCTCCTGGGTTTCTGTTCGGCGCTGAGTCGAGAAAAGCGGAATAAGAAATCCCAACCTGAAGAGCTAAAACGCCACCAATGGCAGTTCCTGATGCTTACTTTCTGGGAGAGCCTCTCTGGGGTTTGCTCTCAGAGGAGCAGCTGGGGATCCTCCCAGTGATGCTGTTTGCCAGTGCAGAAATGTAGCAGGTGGAATGAAATATGTCTCGTGATGGTGGAATCAAGCCAGATGATTTAAAAGCAGTAATGCTTAAAATGATTAACTTCTCCTTGGCAATCAGGGTTATTCTGATCATCATTATGTTGTGAGCATGCTGGTAGCTGGAAAGTTTTAATTAATACTGCTTGCTGGTGAGACAAAATGGGGAATACCATTAAAAGAACAGGATGCTTCTTTTGCCCATTTCACCTCTTCCCAAATGCATTTCTTAAGAGCAGGAAGAAATAAAGTTTAAGCTATGTCACACATAATATCCTAACCTTATAGAGGTGGTCATGGTTTCTGTCTGAAGAGAGTCTTTCTGCTAGGCAGACACCCATTTCCAGGGGTTGCTGCAGAGGAGATGTACATAAGTGGGTTTTGCAATATGCCCGTTCTCAAGCAGGAGAGTCATTGCAAGGAGGAAACCCATCAGAGATACAATTTTCTTCCCTTTCCATCTCCTCCAAAAGGAGGCCAGAGGCAACATCCACTCGTACTTTGTAAAGGAAGGTGCTCCCTTAGTCTGTGGCACATGATAGGGGTGGAGGGAAAGGAAGGGCAGAGCCCTGCCTTGGCCATCTTCACCTCCCACAGCAGTGCTGTGGTTTGCAGAGAAAATGCACTGCAGGCTCCCTGTGCAGCTTGAGTGCTCCTGGGGCACACAGGTGCAAGAAGGAGCCTTTGCCTCGTTCTCTCAGGCTTTATTTTCTGACATTTCTTACCATTGCCCTTAGTAATACATCAGGGGAGCACCACCTCCTTTGCTGGCATTGATGTAGAGCAGCCGTTTCTAGCACTGTTCTGGGCAGTCTGGCAGCAGAGATTTCAAGGGGGGAATATGTAGTATAAAACCAGTGCATTGAGTTCTGTCAGTTCTCCAGTTCTAGGCTCTCTCACACTGTCCCTGCTGCTGGAAACTGCTCTTCCAAGATAGGTGTTTTGGTGCCAGAACACAGTGGTGTAATGCAAAACATTAAACTGAACAGTCTAGAATAGAGGGTGTGCTTTTATCCTCTGAACAGATTTGCAAACGTGTGTAAATAACTTCTACTGTATGAAGACTATGCTGTAACTCTTCTCTGCAGAGAAACCTTGACCTGAGGTTGTAAAAAGTTGTGTTTGCTTTAGTCCAAAATTCTTGCTAACTGGAAGTTTTCTGTGCAGGGGCTCCCAAGGAGATCTGTTGATCTGTGACTGTTTTTCCTTTAATTTTTTCAAGTATATTCAGTTTTTTTCCTAACACTCCGCATGAGATGTGTTCCCTCTGCTGTCTGGTGCTTGCTCTGGACCTGCTTTGTAGTTTTTTTCTTTCATGGGTAGTATTTAGAGATGGGCCAAACTGGTTCTAAAACCCACCTTGGTCACTTTGGTGTAGGCTCTCTCATCTGTGTTTAGTGGCTTGGAAAGAGTAGAAACTCATATCCTCAAAACAGCCTACAAGCTGAATGAAGTTTTGTATTACCAGAAAGAGAAAATTTCTAACATCATGGTAAAATTAAAAATAAAAAAAATCTCCCTTATGTTTGTCACTAATATTAACACTTTCTGCCAGTTTTCATCGCATCTTTCCAACCTCACATATCCTTGTCTTAGCCTTTTCTTCTTTATGGTCTTTCTAGTGTTGTCGTGTGTGTGTATCTCTAAAACTACTAATGAATAAAGACTACAGCAGAGATGGGGAAGTGCATCTTGAGGGTGAATGTATTGTGGATGAAAAGTGTGAGATGACCACTCTGTGTCATGGCTTTAACCATGTGCTGTGTGTCCCAAGGCCTCTTGCCCACATCAAGGAGCTGTATAAAAGCTCACTGGATTTATCTGATTAATGCTGTGTATCCCCCATGTTCCAATTCTGCATGTTATGGAAAACCCTTTTTTTTTTTTTGAAACAAAACAACTGCATGGAACAGGAGGAGAATTTTATCTCCAGAACACATTCATCCTAAAGTGCTCTCGCTCTGTGTGTCAGACATCTCAATGGTTTTGTGTGTGGTTTTAGAGGTATTTGACTGAGGAGAACCTTATTCCTTCTTTGTTCCCACCTGTTGCCATCTAAGATCATAAAAGAGGAAGGGTTAGTAGAGGCTGAGGTGGGTGCCAGCACCAAACAGGTTACCTTTGTCAGTCTTGGCCCATCTGTAGTGGTCCTGTGCCTTCCCTGGTAGTACCTTTATTCACAATGGAAGAAAATCGTTTCATGTTGCTTCCCCTGCAGCGCTGATAGAGTGGGTCTGTGTGGTAGAAAGGGAGCCACACTCCCTCCTAGGCCTAGAAGGATTTTATCTTTCTAAATTGAGAAAGAACAAAACATTGGCAGAAGCTCGAACAGCAGTCGGCTTAGAGAAGGACTGGAGAGGCTGACACTGATGTAATCTTGGAGGAGAAAAGTTGAGTTTTCTACAAACAGTTTCAATTATTTTCTTCAAAAAGAAAATCAGATTTGGGTTATGATGGAGCTGCTAAGTGCAGTTGTCAACAAAAATTGCACCATTTATTAACAGAAATCCACTTGGGGAGAGTTTTGAGGGATTAACAAAACATCTTTTTGTGGAAGAAGTGTTGTGCACTCAGCTAGTTGATTGCCAATGTTTTGAACACTGGCAGCAAAGCTATCCTATAATAACTTTTGCTTGATGCATTAATTAATTAACCCTTAACCTTCTCTTTCCCTTTTCAACCCTTTTTTTCCTTTTCCCCTTCACCATATTCCCACATACGTAAACAATTAAAAAAAAAAAAAAAAAAAACCAAAACCAAACCAAAACAAAAACAACCCCCAAACCAATACAAAAGCGGGAAATGCATGTGTGGCCATGCCTCACAAAATAGGTCGGATAATTGAAGGGAGCCCCGCAGACCGCTGTGGAAAGCTGAAAGTAGGGGACCGGATCTTGGCCGTCAATGGGTGCTCCATCACCAACAAGTCGCATTCAGACATCGTCAACCTCATTAAGGAAGCGGGAAACACCGTCACCCTGCGCATCATTCCAGGAGATGGTAAAGTATCTGTTCCCTGCTCCCTTACCTGACCCTCCTCTCGGTTCTGTTCCCCGGGCTTTTTCTGTCACTCGGAGCTGCAGAGCCATGGAGGGCTCGATTTCCGCTCCCGCTTCGGGAGGTGGCAGTCAGGGAGGTTGTGAGTCTTCCCATAGCTTTATTTGTTGTTTCTCTTTTGTAGAGATGGTTGGTTTTTAGCAGGGAGGTGCTGATTCAGTGTTTAAAAAAAGAATATGGCTCTCCATGTATCTACTTAAAATGGTCTTCCATAAATTTGATGGATCTCTCAATACACTTTGATTTGATTCTTAGCTTAATAATGCAGCTTTAGAATATTTGGGAATCACTTGTTAGTATGTGGGATTCCTGAAGCTTTGTACAGACAACAAGTAGGCCATAGAGTAAAGAGATCACAGAAAGAGATAAACACTTTGAAATGTTTTAAGCTGTTTTAAAAGCAGATTTACTTTTATTCTGGGTAAGTTGCTTTGGGAAGAAGCTCAGTAGATTTTGAAATGACTGCTTAAATGGTGATGGTTCTGAAGCTGCATTTTAAAAGTTACCCTAGACAGGATCTCACTGTTTCAGATGAGAGGGAAGGTGCAGGTTCCCTAATAAGAAGTTGACACTTGGTGCTGATTTCAGATCACCTAAGTATTTAATAAAAATAAGGATCTGTTTTATATATATATCAGTTCCATTAAATTAATCCCTAGCTTGATCCCCAGATAGGAACTGATCAAAAACCTGGTAAAGTATCTGCAGGAGAACTAAAATTGCTGTGGCTCTAAATTCTAAGTATTTTCTTTGTTTATTGTGCTTCTCTGCCATAGATGGGTTCAAAATGAGAGCTTGTTGGGCAGAAACCTTTCCACACTGCTCCCTACAGACCAGGATGAGAAATGATCTGGTTATAAATTATTTATGTTTAGGGTGATCTGTTTTGCACAAAAGCTTTATTTTCCTACTGTCTAGTGGGTACCAGGTCAAATGGTATATAATCCTCTGCTGTTTGGAGAAAATAGGATATTCACGAATAATAAAATGGCTGTGAATCCAGCTAACATCTGAGCTGGCCTGTGCATGCCTGTTTTGGAGGAATAAACTGAGAAAAGAATTGTTCATTACCTGTATTTTGGTATCTGATAAAAAGGAAGGTGCATCTTTAAATAAATAAAGGGCTTATTTTCTAAAAAAACTAAACCATCTGAGAAATAAGCAACTTCTGAATGATTTAAGAATTTTTTAAGAATTTTTTAAGAATATAACCTCCTGGCATAAATGCTGAGCCAGTCTTGCTCTTGCAATTTTGTGTCCCAAATATCATGTAAATTGCTTAGGTTAGGGAAACATGTACCTGTGATTGACATCACGTATTCCTGGACAAGATGTGTTCTTTAGGGAAGAAATCAACTCTGCTTTCATAGCAATTCAGGCTTTAAGTCTTTTTATTTAATGTCACTTTGAAATTCCAAGTCAGATTCCAACTTTGCATAGTATTACCTGCATTATTTTCCAAAAGACAGTAAGACTCAACACTCAAAATCTCTGAGAGGTTTACTCTAAAACCCCATGATATACAAGAAATTGGTCTGTGTTGTTTTCTTTTTGATGTCTTTGTATGCTTTTCTTGATTTGTTGTTTTCTTTTGTTCGTTTTTGAGTGCTTTTTTGGCAAATATAAATGGTCTATGTGCTTCAAGGAGGGGGGAGCATAAATCAGAAGCCACTCGTCAGATAAACACAAAGCTGAGGTGCATCACAAGACTCACAATAAACTCACACTGCTAATCTCTTCTAACATTATTAAAAACACCAAGAGTTTTTGCTTTATAATAAGTCTTGCACAAGTTAATTGCCACAGATGACTGCAGGATTGTATTTGCAATGAAATGATGATGCTTTACCACAACTTCCAGCAGATTCAAGGATACAGAATGCTGGAACAGGACAAGCTTAGATTAGGCATGTCATTGGTGACTGAGAGTTTTAGGGCAGAACAGGGCAAGGAATCAATGAAATATGTAGGGTTTAGAACACGCAATTATAATTGTACTAAAGACAATTTCTCCTATATTCTGTCCCAGTTTTGCATGGTGGCTGGCATGTGTCCTCAAGCAGTGTCTAAAACACTGGCAAAATTATGCACAACTCCTGACTCGTGGGAGAGGGTGGGCTAAAGATAGACGCAGCACAGTGGTGTGAAGATACATCTGTACCAAAGATGTGTTGTTCCTCTGCTTGGTATTATTAGTGTGACCTACTAAAGGGTAGGAATCTTGCATTCTCTTTGAAGCCCATCTTCATCTGATCTCCAAACATTTATGGAGGATTTCAGAGGCTTTTGTTCTGGATGAATACAGAACACTTAAATGTGTTTTGGGGCTTTCTTATGTAGGAGACAGATTTTAACATCAAGGCGTCTTTACAAAATAAACAGAATTATTTCTTAAGCCCCAACAGTGTAACTACACATAGGGACATCTCCTCCTTACACAAGCCAGCTGTCAGTGGCACATCGTCACAAGGGTGTGGTTTGGTCATGCCCACACTGGGAGGTGCAGGCAGACCCAGGAGCCTCTCCTGCTCTCTGAGCCACTGGACACAAGCCAGCTCTGGTCTGGAAGATGTTTCAGCTCCATATGCTGAGGGTTTGGGCATGTTAACTTGGGCACAGCACTGCAGGCAAAGGAGCTGTGTTCTTGTTGCACCCATCTGTTTAAGTGGCTCTTCTTTTTCTCTGTCCCTTTTTCCTGAATTTCCCTTGACATGCAGAAAGGAAATCTTCCCCTTCTCCAGAATTAATATAAATCCAGGAGGTAAATTAAACTCCCAGGACCAAGTAAGCCCATGACCACCACATCTTAATTCAGGCAAAATACCCTCCCATTGCTGCAATTTTGTATTACATCTGGCCTCTGTTTAACAATGGCAAATTTCTCCATAGCCAGTAAAATGAATTAGTGGCTGCCTGTAGCTTGAGAGGCAAACAAGGGCAAGGTAGAAGACCTTGTAATTTTATATTGGAGACCCAGTTTTTGCCACTGTTGTATTAGTGGTTTTGTATTCTGTTTAGATTTTGGTCTTGAAAGGTAGATCATGGTCAGCATTTTGCAGTTACTTGCAGTCTGTGGTTCTTTCCTGGATGCAATGGGTATGGACACAAAGAGGAAGTTTCCTGTGTACAGAGCTGTTCTGAAAGGAGCAGGTGCCTGCCACTGCAGTGGCTTTGTCTGGGAATGCCATATCTGATGAGTGGGTGTTTCTGCTGACTCTGCCCATCATTCTCCAAGTGCAACCAATATAACTGTTGAACATTTTGTGTGGTTAAGCACCATCAAGGTACATGGAGTATCACTGAGACTTCCTCTGAAGTCTAACTCTCATGGTAGAGGAAGGATGTTTTCAGAAGCTGTTGGCTTCTGGTGCAGTTCAGCATTTGAAACTCTTCAGTACTAATATCAGTTCAGTATTGGTACAATATATAGTTCTGGAAATACGTAGAGTTCAATACAGAAGAGTTCTGGGTCTGTGTTGCTAATATTCAGCTTATGGCATTGACATGACCTTAATTTTAGGCAGAATTTTAAGTGAGTTTGGGGTTAACTCTGGTCCTGCTGAAGTCTGTGATGCAGCTCCAGAATGACAAGGGGAATATTTTATCCTGCCATACTGTGAGGGATATCTGTGTAGTTACTTTTCAGTTGCTTCCATCTCAATTGTGGGAAGCAGGGGACAAGACCTCTCCTTGGAGCCCCTCCTTCCATGCCTAAAGAAATCTGCAATTTGCACAGGCTGATGTTGAGCTGAGAGCCCTTTACCATGGCAGAAATTATGCTTAGAAGTTACTCGGGCTCCCTGTATTCTCTCAGTGCACCCTTTTTAAGTGCTACCCACAGTTATTGATGGATTTGGTACAGGTGGCTCCACGTTCCTGCTTCCAGGGCTGAGGCAGCAGTGGGTTGTATTTCAGAGAAGGATTTCAGTAAGTTTGGGGTTTAGCCACACTCAGTGTCATCTTGTGAGTACTGGATAAGAGCCACATCTCAGTTCTACTGGAGATTGTAGTTTCTGATGGAGAAAGGACTGATAAACTTATAATACCTGGAATAGCTATATTACTATAAAATTAATCCACCCAACCTACAATATTTAGAGACTTAATTTATTGG
Organism: Sturnus vulgaris; assembly: GCF_052056855.1. Taxonomy (NCBI): domain Eukaryota; kingdom Metazoa; phylum Chordata; class Aves; order Passeriformes; family Sturnidae; genus Sturnus; species Sturnus vulgaris. Next base: position 6,265,209 of record NC_142253.1, read on the forward strand.
AATTCATGTCTTTAGACAATAGACAAAACATTGTTCAATCTACAAGTGAGTCTTCATGAATGTGTCTAATAGTCAGGGGTTCAGATTTCCTAATTAAATTTTTTTTTTCATTTTCCACTTGAGTGTACAGTTTCATATGCGTACTTACTATATTAATTTGGGGAATTAAGAAATTTGATCCCATCTCCAGTTCTATAAAAACAATGTAATGATGCTTTTGAGTGAAATGCTTTTGCAAAACTCTTTTTCTTTCAGTGAATAGCCAATGGTCTTCCCTCATAATAAAAACAAAATCTATTTTGCAGAATCCTCCAATGCTACTTTATTGACCAATGCAGAAAAAATTGCTACAATCACAACCACACATACTCCTCAGCAAATACCACAGGAGACCAGGTCAGATTGTTTTCCTTGAGGAGGGCATCTTGACGTGCTCTCTCTTCAGTTACTTCTTCATCACTTTCACATCCCATGAGCTGTATTTTTCCTCTCTCCCTCTCATTCATTACAGCAGGAACAACACCAAACCAAAGCAGGAATCCCAGTTTGATTTCAAACCACCCCAAGCAGCACAGGTAAGTAGTACCTGTTTAATTGTTTTGCTTACCACAGACTGTTGTTTCCAATCTGCTTGAGGGCTGTGTTTAAATATTTCCCTTGAAAATTCCTACTGAGAAGCTGCTCTCCCTCACTCTGCTGAAAAGAAAGAGGAATTTGCTGATTAGTTTCTTAATATGTGTTGCTGTTGTTTCAGCTGAGAAACATTTCCAACACATTCTCATCAAGGCTTTGAGGGAGTAAAAATAATGAAAAAAAGAGCTGACATTTTTAGGGCAGTAATAATGTATGTGTTTGTTTATTGAATTGTCTATTTTGAGGGACTTCTCCAGAAAGTATTGTTGTGTGCAAATGGTAAATTCAGAGAATAAAAAAGAGGAAAACTTAATAAGGGGCAATAGCTGGAGTGTTCCAGCTAGAGAGGGCATCTTATTAGAGAGATTATCTATCTCACTGTTAACTTTCCTTGCCACTGGCCATCCTAGAAGTAACATCTTCCATTAGGGACTTCAAAACATCCCCATAATAGCATTTGAGAAAAACAATGCAAAGGCTTCTGAGCTTCTTGCAAAGTAATAAATGATGTGGTAACAACATGGAAAGCCAGCACCATGGCACAGGCTCACCCCAGGTGCCATCAGGCACTGCACTAAGGCTGGCACTAGAAGGGAGGTTGTCCTTGCCTTCCCTGGTTGGTAGAACCTTTAACCACCTTCCCAAAATATCCCCACCTGCCCTGGGCACAGAAGGTGCTGTGTGTAACAGGGGTGCCCAAAAATGCACCCCAGGACATGGCCAAGCCCACTGATTCCAACAGCCCTTCATAAACCACCAGAACTCCAAACTGCAGAGTGAGGTCTGAGCAAGCAGCAAATCCTGTTCTGTGTGTGAAAATTCAACTGATTTTCCATTTTTAATGATTGCTAACAAAACATTGGTTGAATAATTCCAACACGAGGGCAGAGCAGTATTTGACTTTGTATTCATTTGGATGTTTGTTGTCTTCTCTCCAGCAGGACCAAGACTTTTACACTGTTGAGCTGGAAAGAGGAGCCAAAGGGTTTGGCTTCAGCCTGCGAGGTGGCCGCGAGTACAACATGGATCTGTACGTGCTGCGGCTCGCTGAGGATGGGCCTGCTGAGAGATGTGGGAAAATGAGGGTAGGCACAAAATCACTTTAAAACCACCTTTCTGACCTCCCCGCCTCTCCCCTCTGCTGTGCCAGCTAAATTAAATGTGAACTGAAAGTGGTTCCTGTTTACTTCTGCTGATGGCATCTGTCACTCTTGGTACGCAGTCTCTAGCGGTGTGTGTTCAGTGGAAGACTTCACCCCCTTCTTCCAACACTCTGCTTTCCAAACTCTAGTACATGATCTATTGTTTAGAGCCTAAGGGGCATACATGTGGCAGTGAAAATGGAACAGCCACAGTCTTTGCCTGCTAGTGGGCAGGGAGGGGACAGAATATGTCTATGGCCATGGGGTACAAAATTATAATGTAGGTTCTGATTAACATTAATTGTTAACTTCACATATCAGCTAAATGACAAGCATTATAACCAGGGCATATGTTATAAAATGCCTACTGAAAAAGAATTTCACAAAATAATTTGAAAAAATAATTTGGTTTTATGTACTTCTTGGACCTCTGTTAGAGAATGCATTATAACTGTCCCACATACTTCATTGTCTCCAGATATGTCATGTGAAGGGCATTTTCAAAATTCTTGTGCTGGGAGTAGATCTATGGGTCCAAGATTTTTGCTGATGAAAATATGATGCAAAATCAGTGCTGTCCTGTGAAAGTCAGTTTTGACGAACTCTTCCAAGCCCTGTTTTGTTCTCCTGATAAATGATTATATTTACAGAATCAGCTTTGCTGATTCATAGTAGGAATCTATATCCAAGTTAGAAACAGACCTGAAAAACTTCTGTGAACATCGTGGTTGGAGCAGACTGTGAAACAAGCAACTGCTTTTACTGAAGACTTTGCAAATAAACAAAATTAAATAAAATAGCACCAATTCTAACACTGCACTCACTGTTGAGCAATACAGTAATTGCAATGTGATTTTGCAGAACAGCAGTGAAATATTTTGGTACCTCAAGCTTTCTCCGTTGTTCACTGCTGCACACTGGGCACTGTGGAGGTCACTGGAAGGAGTTGGGCATGTTTAGCTTCACCTGATGCATAGTTGCTCCAGCTTTGCTATGGCCACTGTCTTGTGGTGTGTGCTCCCTCGTTGGGACTTGTTTCTAATCAGAGTCTCTTTATTACCTTGGCAGATTGGTGATGAAATCTTAGAGATCAATGGAGAAACGACCAAGAACATGAAGCACGCTCGGGCCATCGAACTGATTAAAAATGGTGGCCGCAAGGTCCGCCTGTTTCTGAAACGTGGAGATGGCTCTGTCCCAGAATATGGTGGGTCAAACTATGAAAACATTCCTTTCTTCCCTGGCATCACTCCATGAATATTTGTCTCAAGATCTGAAGCGGGAATTCTTTTTTATTTTCCTTTCTCACCAGTGTCTTACCAACCTTTGCAACATATAATTGCCTCGCTTGTGCTGAATTTTCTACACATTTCATCCTTTGCTTGCTTCCATGGACTTGGGGCGCAGTGTAAGGCAAGATCATCATAGCAGTATTTTTTGGTGATCAGAGAGGAAAGCAAAACAAAACAAAGCAAACCTTATTGTCTTGTCCAGCCAAAAAAGGAATGTCATTGAACTGTGCCAAACTGTTTCTCAGCGGCTGAATTGTTGTTTCACATAGGTCTCTTCTTCTAATCAATGCAAAAACTGGGATCCCGAGTTGCTATTCTGAAGCAGTGATTTATTTTTTTTTGTTAGGTTTTTCTCTTAGTTCTTGTCCGTATCCATAGACATGAATGCCAAGATGGCTTATGAGATTTTTGCCTTTCCTTAATATTTATGTAAATATTTATAAAGTTATTTGAGAAAAAGAAGGGGAAAAAAAAAAGCTTTACTGCAAAAATATATTGATTTGGCCTCCTGAGCCCTTTTCTCCCCCCTTAAACAGTCTGCTGGTTTCAACTAGTTAATTTGTAAGGTCTGAAAAGGTGAGGAGGTTATGAAAAGGTGTTCTCGTGTCTGTCTTGGGGGAAACAGTCAGTCCTCGTTTCTTACTAAGAATTGCATTAGATTTCCTTTTCTTCTCCTGGAGGTTGGATTGCTGGGTGGCTTAACTTAGCACACTATTTAATATTATAATTATGTCTTATTTATTTGAGATAATTGTCAAATATTGTGCCCTCGATGGAGGGCTACTCCCAACCAAAGGTCTTTGAGGTTTCTATAGAAACTGATGATTGAAGGGATGTCCTTTATACTTTCCTCCCCGTATTTGGGTTATTTCTGTGTCAGTAAGTTCTGTGTTTATCATTCTCTCCATGCCCTAACACCAGAAACAAAACCCTTCTGCACAATTTATGAACTAAATTTCATTTTCATGTCCTGTACTATGGTTGAGAGTTTCTGCTCAGTCTGCTCATTATTTAACTTAAAATGACCAATTCAGAGTATAACCAACAAACAATTGAAGTGTTTAACGATATGGAAGGGAAGTTGTGGGTTTACACTTCTGTAATATAAATAGCACACCAGAAGGTTCAATGATGGCACTGAAATTCTGTAATGTTCTTTCTACTTTTGTCTTTTCCTATACTCCTTTGGATGTACAGTACTGTATCATATGCTAGACTGCATAAATACCCTGTAAATTAAGTGCTTCACTTCTCAAAGCATATGTCTGTTGCACTGAGGATGGAAATCCATCACCAATTTTTTTTTTGGCTAATGCTAACTACTAAACGTTCGTTCTCCAAGCAAGGATTTAATATACAGGGGTTGCACTACTGTAAAGAATATCCTTGTAACATTTGGGACTCCTTTCTCTCTTTGTTCTGTTCGCTGCAGTCGCAAATGGTTCCTCTAATAATGTTAAGTTCCAATATTTTTCTGACTTGATTGGAACGTGCTTCTCTATGAGGCTGTATATTTTTGTAATGAGTTTTGTACTTATTTTTAATGTTGTGGTCTCTGGTGGACTTTATTTTTCGTTGTTGTTTGATTGTTAATGTTTTTTCTATGACATTCTGTGTCGCTGTTCCAGCTGTCTTTTAGAATGGATGCTCTCGTTGTCTGGGTTATTGAATCACCTCTTAGATGTCTCTTTATGTCACAATAATAACAACTGCTGTCTTTGCAGCCTTATATTTGGGTGAAGCCTAGACAATCTGACTGGAAAAATAAACTTTCTTTATTCTAAGATAAAATATGAAGATTTTTCTTTCTTTCATCTTTATTATAGGGAATCTAAATTTTCTACTTTTCTCTTTCTCTTTCTCTTACTTTTCTTGGTGCTGGGCTCTTCCTTCCTCAGCGATGATACCTCCTAATATCGCTGCATGTATGAGAAATGACAAGCTCGGGGAGTCTTGCTTCTACCTTATGGGCCATAATCAAACTACGGTTTGTAGCTAAAATCAATATTAGGTGTTTTTGTGCTGTGGCCTAATTCCCTCACATTGCTTTTCTGCTTCGCTATATTCTATATGTACAGCAATTCATCCCGAACACCCTGCGTCCCCCAAATTGTAAGTACACACACACCACAGGACGTGTTTGAACCTCGCTTGTACCTTGTGTGATAGACAGGTTGCCACAAGCCACGTGCTTACAGCCACAGAAAGGCAGCGTGGTCCCATCCCCAGCTGGGGCCCGAGAGTGCTGATAGAGCAGAACTGCCCACGTGTGAGTTGCAACATGGGCTTCACTTGGAATTCACAAAAATCACAGCCCATGCACAAAGTGACCTTCCCAAGCTCAGGAGTGGAAGTGCCATCAAATGGGAGACACTTGGCATGATGGCAGGAGGAATGTAGAGCATTTAGCTTGGTGGGAGGGAAGGCAAAAAGGAGGAAAAGAGGGGGAAAAAAAATCCATCCCCAGAAGTGTTTGTGAGGGTTTTCAGTCGTTGCCATCAGGGCATTCCACCTCAAGGTGGGCGTTTGAGTGCGAGTGTAAGGAAGTGGCTAATGCCAGCCAAGCTGCCACGAAGGAGTTACTTCAAGAGAGAAAACAATAAGCAAATAAAAGCAGCACTTGCATTAAGGCAGCGCAGCTACTTTAATGTTTTTCATGTTTGTAATGAATCATTCATAAACATCCGTTACAAATGACGGCAGTAATGGTAGCTCAGCTGCAGCCCAGGGCTGGGGTTTAGTTTGGATGTTCTTTTTCTACTTCTGCTTTGCAGTTTGTCTTGCAGAGGCAGATCAGCTGTATTTTACCTCAAATAGTACATGAAAAATAATGAACTGGAGATTAGATTTGAATCAAAGCCATCCTGCATATTACAGTATCTTTCCATTGCTTTGATATGAAAAAATCATAACTACTGTCATCGTTGTTTGAATCATTGTGGCAAAACCAAAATCTACCCTAGGAAGAAATCTACCCTTTACATAACATGGTAGAACTACGTGAGATTAAGCTATGCCTTAAATGAAATGGAAATGGCATGATTACAGTCTAATTCTCACACCTTCAAAATGTTATTTTACAAGGTGAAAACTTAATAATCAATTCTGTACATTTTCTGCTATTTGAACCAAGGCCTCCCACACCTGGAAGGCAGTTCTTTATAATGTCTTAAAAGACAAAAATTGTTTCCTAAAGGCCCTCTATTGGAAGCTATTAAAAAAAAAGCAGCCAACAACCTGAACATACAGTGTTTTTCTTCCACTGGAAAGAATGTAGTATAACCGAAACATTATGAATTGGGCTTGGGGAAAAATGTAAAGTGCCCCATGCCCAGAAGAGCATAAAGATGAGATCAGCTTGGACCAAAACATGACTAAGATCAGAGCAGCACCAGTACTAACCTGTAACTCTCGTTGTTCACAGTTAAATTAACAAAAGCTTCGGTTAGCCTTCGCTGACTGCTTTAACAGTTGTTTGTTTTTGTCACTAATGAAGTCTGAAGAGTGCTAAGTGGTGTCACAGCAGCACGGAAGGCATCAATACCAAACCCTTTGCTGTTATTTTCTTTCAGACCCCAGCAGTGACAGGAACAGTCCCGCCACAGGTTCACAAAATGTATCGGAAATGAAACCCGCGCCATCCGACCGACGGCAGCACCCATCATCGGAGTCCAGTTATCCACCAGACCTTCACAAATCATCACAACATGGGGACAAGCGGACTTACGTTAGAGACCTAAAAGGCAGCAGAGAGTTTAGCAGACATCCCAATGAACACCACACTTGGAATGGGACTTCTAAAACCAACGACCACGTGCCGGGCAGGAGGACGGAGAGGTCGCCGGAGAGGAGGCACGAGAGGCAGCCAGAGAGGGCGGTGGTGAACGGGCAGAAGAGGAGGTCTCCCGAAAAGCGCAGGGAAGGGACAAGGAGTGCTGACAACACTTTGGAGAGGCGGGAGCGACTGGAGAGGAGGAGAGAGCTCTCTCCTGAGAGGCGCAGGGAGCGGTCGCCCGGCCGCCGGCGGCGGTCGCTGGAGAGGCTGACGGAGCCCAGGAGGTCCCCTGAGCGGAGAAGAGAGAACTCCCTCGACCGAAGGGCCAAGTCCTCCGACCGGAGGAGGGAGAGGTCACCAGACAGGCGGCTCAGGGAGGAACGAGTCGGCCACCGGGAGAGGGAAGACCCCGGCTGGAAGCACGAGGTGAGCCGCAGGCACCTGCCCGAG